>NW_028261382.1:29557743-29642703 GCF_051295495.1 Thamnophis sirtalis
CCAGGCTGAACAAGCCAATGTAGGTAGTGATTTTGGTTTCTTGCCTGGAATTCCTTGTAGAGTTGTCAGTACATTTGCTTTCATCCATTCCTTGCGCTGTCCTTCCTTTATCTAGTTTTATTTTTCCATCCTCAACATGTTGATTGTAAGTTTACAAGGGGAAAAGAAGAGATCTGTCAGGAATGGTTTCTGCTTGAGTAGGGGGGGGGGTTGGACTAGATGACCTATAAGGTCCCTTCCAACTCTATTCTGATTGATTGATTCAGTCTAGAAATAAGGTGGAATTTTAAGGAAGGAGTCAAGCTATTCTCCAAAGCACCTGAAGGCCAGACAAGGAATAATGGATGGAAACTGATCAAGGAGAGATTCAACCTTGAAACAAGGAGGAACTTTCTGACGGAGAACAATTAACCCATGAGACAGAAGTTTCCTTCGGAAGTTGTGGGAGCTTCATCCCTGGAAGCTTTTAAAAGATTGGACTGCCATTTGTCAGAAATGCTTGAGGGGGGGGGGGTGGACTAGATGACCTATAAGGCTCCTTCCAACTCTGTTAATCTGGATCTAAAAAAAAACAACCCCAGAAGAAAAGGCATTGACTTGCAAATCTTCTTGGTTTTTTTTCTTTTCTGCTTGTATGTCACACACACCCTTTTCCTTGTTTCTTTTCCTTCCCTTAATGTCCTATTTTTATTGTTTCTTTGCATTTTATATAATAAAGGCAAAATTTGATAATGACAACATGGCAATCTTAAAAGTTTGTGAAGGTGTGTGTCTTGATCCATTGATTACTGTATAAAATGCACGTACATCACTAGTGTTAAGTAAACAACGATGTGTCCAGCTGGCTTTCTGCCTCCTTCCTCATGATATGATTCATAATCAGTTACGTTTTTGGCTAATGCAAAGAAAAAGTTGATAGGGAAGCCTTTGTGTGGTGAGCATTGGCGTCGCCACCTTTCCAACTGCGTAAGCCTGAACTTAGAAAAACCAGAATCTTGTCCCAATAGACTTAGCAACCATTCCTCTCACCAAGTTAACTGTCATTGTGAACTAGGTTTCTGACGTTTTGCAAAAGTGGATGGATAAATGGCCATTTCTGAGATTAACAAACCCAGCTGTAGAAAGGGGTGGTGGAGGGAGGTTTCCTTGCATAAATATGTCTCATTGAACCACTCACTATGCATTCACCAAAGCCTTATCCTGCCCCCTCTTCCCCTATCCCCCAATAAAGGCCTTCAAGGCGTTGCAGATTATTCAACATTTGTTGTTGTTAGTTGCAAAGTCTTGTCCGACCCATCGCGACCCCATGGACCACGTTCCTCCAGGCCTTCCTGTCCTCTACCATCCCCTGGAGTCCATTTAAGCTCACGCCGGCTGCTTCGGTGACTCCATCCAGCCACCTCAATCTCTGCTGTGCCCTTCTTCTTTTGCATAAGGCTCTTCTCCAGGGAGTCCTTCCTTCTCATCAGGTGGCCAAAGTCTTTGAGTTTCCTCTTCAGGATCTTCTAAAGTTCAGTCAGGGTTGATCTCCTCTAGGACTGACCAGTTGGATCGCCGTGCAGTCCAAGGGACTCGCAGGAGTCTTCTCCAGCATCAGAGTTCAAAGTCCTCCATTCTTTGCGCGCTCAGCCTTCCTTATGGTCCAACCTTCACAGCCATCCATTGCAACTGGGAAAACCACAGCCTTGACTAGACGCACTTGTGTTAGCAGGGAGATTACAGATACTGAATAAAACCTGCAAGGCAACTTCAAAAGGGCTTTTATTTGGGGAGTGGGAGATGGGTAGGAAAAGGGCCTGCTGCAGGCATAGTGGAGTGGTCCTCAGGACAGAAAAATACACGCAGCCCTTGACTTACAACTACAACTGAGCCCGAAATTGCTGAGTGAGACTGTGGTGAAGTGAGTTCTGCTCTGTTTCGCCACCTTTCTTTGCTACAGCTGTTGAAGGAATCACCAGAGTTGTTAAGTAAACACGGTTGTTAAGTGAATCTGGCTTCCCCCTCAGAAAGTCACAAAAGGTGATCGCTTGACGTAAATGCGAGTCAGTTGCCAAAGAAGCCAAACTTCGATCCTGTGACACAGGGATGGCCCCGAGCCACCGTTTTCAGTGCCCTTGTAACTTTGAATGGCCACTAAGTGAACCGTCACAAGTCAAGGACTGCCTGTACTGGGAGGTAAGCCCGTTCCTTATCCCTGTGTGTAAATATATGCCCTCTTCAATCATTCCTTTTGTTTGCTGTAGTTTTGATACGATTGCTTAGGCATCGGATGGTCTTGGCACAAAGTTCGGCCCTTGTCAAACAAGCTGAATTTATGCACCCTTGTTTGTTTTGGACAATTGCCCCCCACTGTTCAACCTTTGTGTTGGCTTATCAGATGTGGCAGCCCCGAGTGGCGTCTGGGACGGTTGGCCAGGGTCCATTTCCAAGTTACCTTTCACACGGTGGAATCTATTGCTGGCACAGAAAAAGTTCTCCAGAACTTCCTCATCAAGAGGTGGAGTTCAAGTGCCTTCAGACGTTGTGGGAGCTGCAACACTGGAGGTCTTTAAGAAGAGACTGGGCAGTTACTTGTCTGAAAGGGTCTAGGCTCTTCCTGCTACAGCAGGGGGTTGGACTAGAAGACCTCCAAGGCCCCTTCCAGCTCTGTTATACTCTGTACTCTGTATTTCCTTGTGATTTCCGTGATGGCTAATCTTTTTTTTTTAAGTTTTTATTGTTTTTATTAAAGGAAAAAACACACACACAAAATCATCTTTCATTACATTTTGTAGAAAGCGTATCCATTTGTACAGGTACATTTCATGCGTTTCTTCCACAATCACATATATTTCATTCAGTTTAAATTGTACATTTTAGAATTTATATATTTTACTATCACTGTACCACCATTTTCATTTAATTGGGTTTTAAGGACACAGCCACCTACTGGCATTTTTCCCCCCCAGTCTCAATGAATCTGCCGTAGCTTTACATCTTTATAACTAATTCTAGAAAAAAGTCGGTTAAAGAGATATCTAACAGTCCCACTCCCTTCCCCGCCCCCAAACTCACAAATTGACACTTATGTCCATTTTACTTTTACTAGTACATCGCACCTGCTTGTATCATTAAATATTATCCATTAACATTTCTTTGTTATTATTGTAGTTAGCTAGAGATTATTTATTTTTCTCACCTCTCCTCTCCATAGGCCCGAAAGAGATTTACCTTTATAAACAGAAATGTATTAATAAGTGTTAACAAAATAACCATTTAAAATCTAAAACAGTCTAAAAGATATTGACATTTCTAATTAATAATCACCAAAAGTATGCATTAACATTTCCTTATTATAGTTAAAAGAAAAAACCAATTGTTTGCTATTTATATCACTTCTAATCTTTTTGTTGTCATGTGCCTGCAGCCATAATGCAATGCACATGCAACCCCCCCCTTCCCCGTGCATGTGCCCTGCCCCCCCTCACCCATTTTGGGCTTCCAGATTGGTGCAGGAGGTTTTCCAGGCCCAAAATGGGGCATGGCGGCAAGGCCCCAAATTGCAATGCAAGCATCCCCAGCGTGAACCTCTGTGCATGCACGCATGCCCCCCGCATGAGCTCCGTCCCTTGCACATGTGTGGCAGAGACCCAAAGACCAGCTGGCCGCTGGGAGGTGTGCACGCATGCGCGGTTGAGCTGGGTTGGAGCGATGGCTGATGTGCCCGCAGAGACCATAGGTTTGTCATCATGGGACTTTTTTTATTTTATTTACAAACATGTAAAACACACACACACAAAACTTAGAAATACACCACATTTACACAATACAACATGGACAGGAGTTTCCTGTTCTTTCTAATAGCAATTATCAATCGATACCGCTCACCTTATATGATTTCCCCTTCTATTGTATTTCATTTGGATTTCACCATTCTTAACCCTCTTATTTTACTCATAACTATTATTTTTTGAGTTTTGTTATATTACTTCATTGATTCTTGTTTCTTTCCTCCATCCACCTATTCCATTTATCCCATATCTGGTAGAATTCTGATTCTTCTTTTCCCTGGATTTCTTTAGTTTGTCCATTTCAGCACAATCCATAACCCTTCTTATTATTTCATCTTCGCTTGGAGTTAATTTCTTTTTTCCATTTCTGGGCAAAGGCAATCCTTGCCGCTGTAATTATATGTTGTATTAAAATCTGGATTTCTTTTTTTTTGTATTTTGCAGACATTATTCCTAATTAAAAAAACTTCAGGTTTCCATTCTATTTTAACCCCTGTTATTGCCTCCAGCCATTTTTTGATCCTTTTCATGGGACTGTATTGAAGTAGGGAAAATACTTAGGGACAGAGAGTTGCATCTGACCATATACTGCATTCCGGTATGTGGTGAGTAATACGTTTTCTGACTTTTTTCTCCCACGAACTCAGTCTCTGCGTATTGCTTTTATCCCACTCTTGTCTGGTTTATAAAAAGAAGAAAGCAATTAAAAATAGCACGGAAAGGAAAATGAGCTAAACAAAAGAAATTTATATTTAGGCTTGGCTGCCCTTCTGATTCTGTGCCAAACCACTTCTTTGTCACGAGTATTTAATTTTCATTCCTGACTGACAGTTCGTGCTTCCTCTTCTGTGAACGCCGGACCGGTTGCAAAGAGCAAGCTTAAACACCACCGTGGCGGGAATACAGTGCAAACAATGTCATTCTTGCTGCCAAGAATATTTAATCTTTTGTGAGCCAACGGTAGCATGTCTTTCTTGGCTTCAAGTACGACTCGGATATCTGAAATCTGATCTGCCTGGCTTTGTCCAAATTCGAGCAGCGATTTCTTTCCCGAAAGCATCCACGGGTTGATTTTAATATAATTTTTGGAGGGGCCAATACTCTCGGGGGAAACCCCAAGGTGCTTCTGAGCTTGTGTGTCTGAGTTTGTGTGTCTGAGTTTGTGTGTCTGAGTTGTTGTTCCTAAGAGCTTCTGCTCTTAGGCACAACAACTTCCTTGTTTTTGCTCTGAAGACGTTTCGCTTCTCATCCAAAGAAGCTTCTTCAGCTCGAATCTTCTTGGATGGGAAGCGAAACGTCTTCAAAGAAAAACCAGAAAGTCCCATTCCTTCTTCAAAAAAAGTGCACTTGGGACAACCATGACCTGGATGACTGAGAATCTCCACAGACTATCAGGGAAATACCTCAATTTATAGCAGGCCTAAGGAGTTGCTGATCTTAAGGCCCTGCTATTCCTTTTTGTTGGCCAGACAGATTTAGCTATTAGGAGTTATTCAGTAAAATGTCTATGGAAATTCTCAGTCATCCAGGTCATGGTTGTCCCAAAGGCGCTTTTTTTCAAGAAGCAATGGGATTTTCTGGGGGTTTTTTTGAAGACATTTCGCTTCCCATCTAGGAAGATTCTTCAGCTCTGAAGAAGAGCTGAAGAAGAGATGGATGAGAAGTGAAACATCTTCAAAAGTCTAGTGAAGAGAAGGACCAGGGGAGACAGGATAGCAGCCTTTCAATATTTGAGGGGCTGCCACAGAGAGGATTGGGGTCAAGCTATTGTCCAAAGCACCTGAAGGCCGGACAACGAATAATGGATGGAAACTGACCAAGGAGAGATTCAACCTAGAAATAAAGAGAAAAATTTCTGACAGTGAGAAACAATCAACCCATGGAACAGAAGTTTCCTTTGGAAGTTATGGGAGCTTCATCCCTGGAAGCTCTCAAGAAGAAACTGCACTGCCATCAGTCAGAAATGGTGTAGAGTCTCCTTGGTTGTGGGGGTGGGTGGGACTAGATGACCTCCCAGGTCCCTTCCAACTCTGTCTTCAAAGAAAAAACAGAAAGTCCCGTTGCCTCTTGAAAAAAAAAAAAGCAACTACTTCAGCAAGATTTGAAGGCCTCCATTTCCCTACTTTTGAGCTGTGTGGGGAGGACGAAGAGAAAATAGTGTGCTTCATTTGTAGCGCCCGCTGTTAAAACCATAATGTGAAATCATCCATGTTACGTTGACAGCCCAACATGCTTGTGATGACATTCTGGCAGTGAACGTTTGTGTCAGCTACACACTTGTCCCGTGAATGTTATTTCGGCTGCCTGGGGATTGATCCATCCTTGGCATTACAAATTTCTTTTTACTCTGGTTTAAAGAGATCCATGTTAGCCTGGTACATAAAAACTACCTTTCTGCTTCTGTATTTATAGCCAACGAGTCTGCTTTCAACGCTTGTCTTTGCAAGAGTGCCTGTCATATCAAGGGGCATTTTTGTTTCCTCCTTTAGCCTGTCATGCTTTTTCATCTCTCCTTGACTGACAGCTTCCTCTGGCTTTTCATCTTTTCTCCCGCAGGGCTGATGAAACCTCTCTTCCCTCTCTTCTCGGGACGAGAGCCCAGCCTCTGAATTCTTCTACTTCTTCTCGTCTGTCCAACAGAGCGAGGCCCGTTGAGTCTCAAGGCGGCTGCGACGAACCGGTGCATTTCGAGATGTCCCACCTCTGAGGTCCTGGACTACCCAGGGAATTTTGGCTGAATTATTGTCATTGTGCGTGCAAGCAGAATGTTAGAACGACATACAGGAAATTCCGCCTGGGATAACAATATGCCACTTTGCAGTGCTTTTACAGCCCTCTCTAAGCAGTTTACAGAGTCAGTCTTTTGCCCCCAACAATCTGGGATCCTCATTTGACCATCCTCAGAAGGATGGAAGGCTGAGTCAATCTTGAGCAGGTCAGGATTGAACACCTGACAGTGGGCAGAGTCAGCCTGCAATACTGCATTCTAACCACTTCGCCACCATAGGAAGGAAGGAAGGTAGGAGAAAAGGGAAGGAGAGAAAGAAGGAAGCAATAGCACTTAGACTTATATACCGCTTTGCAGTGCTTTTACAGCCTTCTTTAAGCAGTTTACAGAGTCAGCCTTTTGCCCCTAACAATCTGGGTCCTCATTTGACCCACCTCGGAAGGACGGAGGACTGAGTCAACCTTGAGCCGGTGAGATTCGAACTGCCAAATTGCAGCTAGCTGTCAGCTGAAAGTAGCCTGCAGTACTGCACTCTAACCATTGTGCTACTGTGGATATAGATAGGTAGGTAGGTAGGTAGGTAGGTAGGTAGACAGACAGACAGACAGACAGACAGACAGACAGACCAATAGCAGTAGCATTTAGACATATACTGTGTCACAGTGATTTTACAGCCCTCTCTAATCGGTCTCCAGTGTCAGCCTCTTGCCCCCAACAATCTCATCCTGGACTTGGCCGGATTATTTTCATTTTGCGTGCAACCGGTCGTTAGAGCAGTATGCAGGAAGTCCTCGACTTAACAACCGCAATCAAGCCCAGGATTCCTCTCCTTAAGCGAGTTTCGTCCCGTGTTACGACTTTTCCTGCTGCGGTTTTCCAGAGAATCACTGCGGTTGGTAAGTCGGTTAAGTGAACCTGACTGCCTCCGCTGACTTCTGCTTGCGAGGTGGTCGCCAAAGGGGGAAGAAGAATCAAGTGACCTTGGGGATGCAGCCATTACGTGATTGTGGGGATGACACAAACGTTCCTCGGTCCTGTTTTTCAGTGTCATCGTAAACTTTGAATGGTCACTAAATTGAACTGTTGTAAGTCGAGGATTTCCCTCAGTAAGTCCGAGAGAAACGTCCATGATGAGGACTTTGAACCTGGTATTTCATCTTTTAGTTACACATCGGGCACTTTGGAATATTGTGGGCCCTTAACAAATTAACAGAGTTGGAAGGGACCCGATTGGTCATCTAGTCCAACCCCTTCCAAAGCAGGAGGCCCTACCCTATTTCTGACAGACAACAGTCCAGTCTCTTCTTGAAAGCTCCCAGGGATGAAGCTCCCACAACCTCTGAAGGCAACTTCTGTTCCAGAGGTTGGTTGATCACACAGTCCGAAAATTCCTCCATATTTCTAGGTTGAATCTCTCCTTGATCAGTTTCCATCCATTATTCCTTGTCTGGCCTTCGGGTGCTTTGGAAAACAGCTTGACCCCATCTCTCCTCTCTGGGATAGCCCCTCAAATATTGGAAGCTGTTATCATGTCTCTCCTGATCCTTCTCTTTCCTAGACTAGCCATGCCCAGTTCCTGTAACCGTTCTTCATATGTTTTAGCCTCCAGGCCCTTGATCATCTTAGATAGATTCAGTTTAACAGAGTTGGAAGGGACCTTGTAGTCCATCTAGTCCAGCCCCCACCCCTAGCTCCTCAAATA
Source organism: Thamnophis sirtalis (assembly GCF_051295495.1). NCBI lineage: Eukaryota > Metazoa > Chordata > Lepidosauria > Squamata > Natricidae > Thamnophis > Thamnophis sirtalis. Next base: position 29,565,944 of record NW_028261382.1, read on the forward strand.
TCGGAAGATTGCTATCTAGTCTCCCCTGGTCCTTCTCTTCCCTAGACTAGCCGGGCCCAGTTCCTGCAACCGTTCTTTGTATGATGTAGCCTCCAGTCCCCTCATCATCCTAGTTGCTCTTCTCTGCACTTTTTGTAGAATCTCAAAATCTCAATATCAGATTAACAGAGTTGGAAGGGACCTTGTAGGTCATGTAGTCCACCCCCCCCCCAAGCAGAAGACCCTACACCATTTCTGATAGAGAGCAGTCCAGTCTCTTCTTGAAAGCTTCCAGTGATGAAGCTCCCACAACTTCTGTTTCATGGGTTGATTGTTCTCTCTGTCCGAAAATTCGTCCTTATTTCCAGGTTGAATCTCTCCTTGTTCAGTTTCTATTCATTATTCCTTTTCCGGCCTTCAAGTGCTTTGGAAAATATGTTGATCCCCTCCTTTCTGTGGCAGCCCCTCAAATATTGGAAGCTGTTATCATGTCTCCCCTGGTCTTTCTCTTACTAGACATGTCCAGTTCCTGCAACCGTCCATCATATGTTTTAGTCTTGACGCCTTTGTTCATATTAGATTAATTCATATTAACAGAGTTGGAAGGGACCTTGTAGGTCATGTAGTCAACCCCCCCCCCCCAAGCAGAAGACCCTACACCATTTCTGATAGAGAGCAGTCCAGTCTCTTCTTGAAAGCTTCCAGTGATGAAGCTCCCACAACTTCTGAAGGCAACTTCTATTCCATGGGTTGATTGTTTCTCACTGTCAGAAAATTTTCTCCTTATTTCCAGGTTGAATCTCTCCTTGGTCAGTTTCCATCCATTATTCCTTGTCTGGCCTTCGGGTGCTTTGGACAATAGCTTGACCCCCCCTCCTCTCTGTGGCAGCCCCTCAAATATTGGAAGGCTGCTATCCTGTCTCCCCTGGTCCTTCTCTTCTCTAGACTGGCCATGCCCAGTTCCTGCAAATACGTTTTAGTCTCCAGTCCCCTAATGATCCTGGTTGCTCTTCTCTGCACTCTTTCCAGAGTCTCAACCTCTTTTTCTATAGTGTGGGGACCAAAACTGGATGCCATATTCTAAACGTAATCGTTTGACCTTGAGCAAAATGTCTCAGTATTATTTCACAATTATGTCAATGGCCGTTTCCATCTGCAAAATCTGCGCTGGTCATGAGAGCCAAGTTTTATTTCTGGTCCCTCCGCTCCAACCTTTGGACCTTAAACCAAGAGGCGAGGCATCCTGTTTTTCTTGGCAGCTTGTGGTGGTAGTTGCCCTGTTTCCAGAATTGTCTAGACTCACCAGAGAGGGACTCGGGCTTGTCCTGTAACTCCCCTGTACCCAGTGAATTGCTGGGAAAAATCTCCTATCAGGGCTGCTTCACTCTGCTTCAGTTGCAGGCTCCACCTATATACTGATAGTCCTCGGCTTACACGAGTTCATTTAGTGACTGCTCAAAGTCAACAACAGCACTGGGAAACAAAGGGGGACCTACGATCCTTTTTCAGAGTTATGCCCTTTGCAGTTTCCCCATGCAGATGTGATCAAAATCCAGACGCTTGCCAACGGATCCATATTTACGACGGTCAATGTGCGGCATGATCCCCATTTTGCGACCTTCTGACAAGCAAAGTCCACACGGAAGCCACTTAGCAACCCCGCGGCTAACAAACTGCAGTGGTTCGCTTAACAAATGTGGCCAAGAAAGTCGTAAAACGGCAAAGCTCAATGAAGAAATTTCTCACTTAACAGCCGGGCTAGTAACTTAATCAGCCACAGCGATTCACTTAACAACGGAGGCAAGAAAGGCCGTAAAACAGGGCTCACTTAACAAACGTTTCTCTCAACAGCCGGGCTAGTAACTTATCAACGGCCAATTCACTTAACAACGGAGGCAGGATTGGTTATAAAAGGGGGCAAAACTCACAAATGTTTCACTTAACAACATAAATTTGGGACTCCATCATGGTCTTAAGTCGAGGACTTCCTGTAGGTTCCTGTTGGTGCCCACCAGAGCAATAGTAGATTTTCTGGATCTGTTGTGGAGCATTGGGACCATCTTTCCATTATGACATGAAAGGTGCTTTTTTTTTCCATTCTGATTTTAGTCATTGGGTTTATTTCTGATGTTCTCTTATGTTTCCATACGGCCTTGCAATACTTTTGAATCATTTTTGGTGTTTTGCTTGCGTGGAAAATGAATACTTTTTTGCGTTCTCTTTGGGAACAAAGCTACATAGTAAAGACCCAAAAGAAGGTTGTGTTGCTTGGAGGGCAAGTTAGCACAATGGAAGGATTGTGTGTGGCGTTGCCGTTTTAGAAAGTTAACCGAAAAACAAACGTATTACAGAGAGGCTCCCCTTCGCTTTGTGATGCATTTGCTTGGTCTGATGTCAGGTTCTTGCCTTTATTTGTGTCAGAAGCGCCCACAAATTATAACCCTTCAACCCAGAGCAATTAAAGCAGGTATAAAATAGGTCATTGCACTGTAGCTCAGGTAAAAAGTATGTGCAAATAAATAGGATTAAAACTAAGTGACATTCATTCAGTATTGAGCCACATCGACAGCATTTTCTCTCCCCGGCGTGAGTTCTTCCTCCATATGTCATGAAGGACATTGTATGCGCTATGGATTCTTCTTCTCCACATTCACACAGCCTATCTTCTATTAGGAACCTCCCCCCCTCTCCTTTTTTTTAAAGATTATCCTTTGGCTTTTCTATCCTGGCATGCAGGAACTCATAAAAACCTAGGGAATAGAATAGACAGTAGAGTAGAGAATAGAATAGAGTAGAGTAGTTGGACCTTGGAGGTCTTCTAGTCCAGCCCGCTGCTCATTCAGGAAACCCTATATACCATTTCAGACAAATGGTTATCCAACATCATCTTATAAATGCCCAGTGTTGGAGCATTCACAACTTCTGGAGGCAAGTTGTTCCACCGATTAATTGTTCTATCTGTCAGAAAATTTCTCCTTAGTTCTAAGTTGCTTCTCTCCTTGGTTAGTTTCCACCCATTGCTTCTTGTCCTGCCTTCGGGTGCTTTGGAGAATAGCTTGACTCCCTCTTCTTTGGGGCAGCCTCTGAGATATTGGAAGACTGATATCCTGTCTCCCCTAGTCCTTCTTTTCATTAAACTAGACATACCCAGTTCCTGCAACCATTCTTCATATGTTTTAGCCTCCAGTCCCCTAATCCTCTTTGTTGCTCTTCTCTGCACTCTTTCTAGAGTCTCCACATCTTTTTTACATCGTGGCGACCAAAATTAGATGCTGTATTCCAGGCGTGGTTTTATGCAGAACGGAGTAAAAGAAATCTTAACTGGCTAGCCTTCCCTTGAAGATGGATGTGTCATGAAAGGAAAACGTTGTGAATTAGGGCAGAAAGAGAGAACTCTTGTGGAACAAGTTTTCTTTGATCTTCGTGCTAACTCGTCATGTCATTGTTAGTATAAATTAGGAAGCAAATATATCTACATCCATCCATCCATCCATCCATCCATCCATCCATCCATCCATCCATCCATCCATCCATCCATCCATCCATCTATCTATCTATCTATCTATCTATCTATCTATCTATCATCCACCCATCCATCCAAGGGTTGGACAAAGGGTTCTCCAATCTCTTCTTAAAAACATCCAGCGAAGTTTTATATGAGTTTAACCTGGTTCTAAATCTTCTTTAAAACTTCCAGTATTTGAGGGGCTGCCACAAAGAAGAGGGGGACCAGCTATTCTGCAAACTCCCCAGAGGCAGGACAAGGAGCAACGGATGGCAACTAAATCAAGAAGAGAAGCAGCTTACAATACAATATCAGAGTTGGAAGGGACCTTGGAGGTCTTCTAGTCCAACCTCTGCTTAGGCTGTACTGCTTCAGACAAATGGTTATCCAACATCTTCTTAAAGACTTCCAGTGTTGGGGCATTCACAACTTCTGGAGGCAACTTCAGTTCCACTGATTAATTGTTCTCACTGTCAGGAAATTTCTCCTTAGTTCTAGATTGATTCTCTCCTTGATTAGTTCCCACCCATTGCTTCTTCTTCTACCCTCAGGTGCCTTAGAGAATAGTTTGACTCCCTCTTCTTTGGGGCAGCCCCTGAGATTTTGGAAGACTGCTATCATGTCTCCCCTAGTCCTTCTTTTCATTAAAAGAAGGAATTAATGAGAAATTTCCTGACCGTTAGAACAATTAAATCAATGGAACGATTAATTAAGAAGTTGTGAGTGCTCCATCACTGTCAGTTTTTAAGAAGAGATTGGGCAGCCCTTTGCCTGAAATGATACAGGGTCTCCTGCTTGAGCAGGGGGTTGGACTAGAAGACCTCCAAGGTCCTTTCAACTATTACTCCGTTACTTTCGGGGAGTGTTGTGCCAAAGAATCCTTTGCTCTGTTACTACTTCGGGAAATTGAAGGACGAAACCAGTGAGAGAAGTCAGCCCCTTCCTTTCACGACCTGTCTGTTTCGACTTAAGACGGGCCTAACCAGGTTTAACGGATATAAAATGGCAACAGAAGGTGGAATTCTTGGTTTTGATGCCACCAGAGACGGGCAGCTCCTTGGGCTTTTTATCACGTCAAAAGCAGAAACATACCATTCGGGACACTTATCTAATCTGTCCCTTCACATGGCCAGGCTGCCTTTTGAAGTCTGCATCTTGAAACTGAATTCTCCTCTGGATGTACGATTCCACCCCCAGAATCTGGGTCTGATTTGGCCTTTTATTTGTCTTGAAGGGTGGGGGAGCAGGCTATAATTGAAATGCTTGTGATAATCTGCTGGAAACAGAGGCAATAAGGAGGATAGGGTAGCCAAAATACTCGCCTTTCTGTTTCCCGGATTCCTGTCTGGGTAGGATAGGGCTCGAGAAAGTGGCCCATTTTTAACCAATAAAGGAGAATTATTTGTAGCCCAAGGTTGAGCCGAGGGGGTTCCTTGGTGGTTTTCTTGCAGATGTTTCTATGTAAGATCTTTTTTTGGGGGGGGGATTTATTTGGCAAGGAGGGAAAAAAGCTTAAAACAAGACTGAAAAGGTTGCAAGAATCCAAAAATAAATAGGATTTTTTTCTCCACCTCGTGCATTTTTTTTTGGGGGGGGGGGGACAAGTCTCTTCTTCTTCTTCTTCTTCTTCTTCTTCTTCTTCTTCTTCTTCTTCTTCTTCTTCTTCTTCTTCTTCTCTTCCTCCTCCTCCTCCCTCTCCCTCTCCCCCTCCTCCTCCTCCCTCTCCTTCTTCTCCTCCTTCTTCTTCCTCCTCCTCCTCCCTCTCCCTCTCCTTCTTCTTCTCCTTCTTCTTCTTCTTCCTCCTCCTCGTCCTCTTCTTCCTCTTCCTCTTCTTATTCTTCTCCTCCTCCTCCCTCTCCTTCTTCTCCTCCTCCTCCTCCTTCTTCTTCCTCCTCCTCCCTCTCCCTCTCCTTCTCCTTCCCCTTCTTCTTCTTCTTCTTCTTCTTCTTCTTCTTCTTCTTCTTCTTTTTCTTCCTCCTCCTCGTCCTCTTCTTCTTCTTCCTCTTCTTATTCTTCTCCTCCTCCTCCTCCTTCTCCTTCTCCCTCCACTCTCTCAAGTGACCCTCCCTGGGCCGTGCAGCCTCCTAGACCGAGGTCGCCGTCTGCAACCAGAAAAAGTGTCCAGTCACAGGCTCTTCTGATTGGCCCGAGGCGGCTGGTTTGAATAATGAACCTGTTAGTGTTGGGTGCGTCGATTGGCCAGGCCCTGCTGCAGTGAGAATGCAGGCTGGATCATTGGGGCTGCTGCTTGTGCTCCTTTTGACGTGCTTTGTGTTGGGGGGGAGGAGGAGGACGCTTCCCCGGCTAATCCTGCAGCTGGCAACGAGCACAGAGCTCCCATCCTTCTGGCCAAAGGAGAGAGACTTCTGCGCAGGCTTCGCGCGGCAGACAGCATCCTTCCTTCCTCCCTCCCTCCCTCCCTCTCTCTGTCTCTCCTTGAATGAACTACTTGTGAGTCCAGGCACGACAACACTGCCAGCATTTTCAAAAGCAGGCAGGCAGGCGGGCACTGCAACCGCAACATGAGCCGGGTGTGAAGCTTCCCGTGGCAGGACCGATTCCTCCTCCTCTTCCTCGCGCATCCTTCCCGGTCCGGCTGAGAGAGCCTCTCCCTTCGCCAAGGGATTAAGGGATGCTGTCGTCCTTCTGGCGTCTCTTCTCTTCTTTCTTTCTAAATGCTGGGTGTGAAGGCCCCGCGAAGGAGGATGCGGCCAAGGAAGAAGCCCCACTTCCCCACCCCGGGGACCCCCAAGCGCCAAAGATGCCCCAAAAGTTGCACAACGGCAAAGAGGCCGATCCCTCGGAGAGGAGGCCGACCATTCTCCTGGTGGTTGGGTCCGCCGAGCACTTCACAGAGGTAACGTTTCTTAGGCAGACTTCTCCTCCCGCCCTCCCCCCCCCCACGTGACTGGGACCTGTTGGGGTGGGTTACAAGAGGGTGGGGCAAGGAGCCTCCAGGGGGGGCTTCGGAAAAGCCGTTTGGGGAATGGGAGCCTTGGTTACAGTATCGCTGAGGAATAAAAAACACACCCGCCAAGAAGTTTCAGTCGGCGTGATGCAACTCTCCTGCTGATATTCACGCTCCATCTGCAATCCTTGCATCGCTCGGCTTAATCTACCGAAGGCCGATAACAGCAATAGACTTGATAGCCTAAGTGGAGGTTTTCAATAATAGCTCTTGACAAGGAGTTTTGTCTTAACTTAGGATCTCATGGCATTGTGTGTGAGATTCCCTCGGATTCCGCGTGGATCTCTCGGTGCTCTCCAGTTGCGTTTGTCTCAAGGAGAGCCGAGAATCCCGCGTCCAGGGGACCGAAAAAAGGATTTTCAATTAGGGGAAATTGCAGCCTCGCCGCTTGGTTTTGTGCCGCGGTCAAATCGATGGTTGATGCCCTCAGGAGGGCAGCGAGTCTTGGAAAAGCTGCCTCCGTTCATTGGTGCAAGAGAATACATTTATTATTATTTTATTATTATTTTTAAAGTTAGCTCTCTTGTTAAATATGTAAAAACCAAAGGGGTCTTTCTGTCTATTGGCAAACTCAAAAGTTCGCCCTGGTCTCCAGTTTGGAAGCCGGATCCGGCCACTTGGTACAAGCGAACAGTGAACATATACACCGAAGTATGACCCCCCCCAAATATTGCTGGATTAAAATTTTAACGTGCCAGAAAGGAGGTTGATCATGGGGAGACTGAACTTGTAGTATACGTACAGTAGAAGGTTTAGGTAGGAGGTGGGCGGGGCAGGTTTAAAAAAAATGAGGAAAGAGAATAGAATAGGAGAAAGAATAGAATTAGAATAGAATAGGAGAAGGAATAGAATAGAATAGAATTAGAATAGAATAGGAGAAGGAAAAGAATAGAATTAGATTAGACTAGACTAGGAGAAGGAATAGAATAGAATTAGAATAAAATAGGAGAAAGAATAGAATTAGAATAGAATAGGAGAAGGAATAGAATAGAATTAGAATAGAATAAGAAAAGGAATAGAATAGAATTAGAATAGAATAGGAAAAGGAATAGAATAGAATAGAAGGAATAGAATAAGAATAGAATAGAATAACAGTTGAAAGGGACCTTGGAGGTCTTCTAGTCCAACCCCTTGCCTAGACAGGAAATTCTATACCATTTCAGACAAATGGTTATTCATTGAATGTGCTAAAATTTCTCACACCTTATAGGAAAGATGGAGGAGAGGATGGAGAGATAGGTAAGAACTGGGGGGGGGCAGGGACGGTGTGTGCTTAATGTAGAAAAGGAGAATGTATTTACTTCTTCAGTTCTTTCTCTCCTACAAATATACAAGAAAGAGAATAATGAATCAATGCTACCACCTGGATCGCTTCTTTTAATACTGGGGCGGGAGGGGGGCACATGTGGAGGTGGGTTTCATTTGTGCCGCGTCTAGAACAAATAATAAACCCTTCCTATTTTAGGCATCCATTGAAATCGATGCAGGTAAAAGAATGCCGTCCGAAGAAGCTGGCATTTCCCTCCCAAAATGTCCAGCTTTGTATAACAACAAGGCTACCTGAATTTAAAGAATGGAGGCAAACTGGTTTTCAGGTGTTCATTTGGCTTGATAAGGATCTCCAGATTTACAAAGGAAGGGCGATGAGGAGAATAAGAACAGAGGGAAAATGCCAAAGGAAGGTTTCAAGTTGCCGAACTTTTGTTCTAGAGAAAGAGCTTGAATATTGATTTTGAAATGCCTGTAAGGCGAAGGTCACACCAGGAAGAAAGAAATGGATTGCCGCACAATCTTTTAGATCAGTTCCACGGAGCAGGTTGAAAAGCTGGAGTATCTCACGCTGCCGGCTTACGACAGTAGCAAAGGCAGGAGCTGGCACGGTTAATGGTTTCTAAGGTTGCGCTTACTCCCTTGTGAGCCGAGGTTAAACATTTTCCACCTCCCCGCCTCCGGGAGCTTTCCTTAGCATCTTTCCCCCTTTATCAGGGACCCCAAGAATCTTATCAACATTCAGGGTTGTCCTTCCTCTTTGTGCAATCCGAGAATGCAAAGTCTAAAAAAAGAAGAAGAAGAGAGAGAGAGAAGCAGTTTTAAAAAGGGTCTTACATAGGTAGGAGTGAAGTCAAAAGTTGGGGGCATTTGCCTTGCTGTTCTGATGAAGAGTTCTTCAAACTTTGGGATGACGGAAGTTAGTCTTTGAGTCTCTTCTTCAGGATCTAGCCTTCTAAAGAGCAGTCAGGGTTGATCTCCTCTAGGACTGACCGGTTGGATGGCCTTGCAGTCCAAGGGACTCACAGGAGTCTTCTCCAGCACCAGAATTCAAAGGCCTCCATTCTTTGGCGCTCAGCCTTCCTTATGGTCCAACCTTCACAGCCATCCCTTGCAACTGGGAAAACCACAGCCTTCGCTAGCCGACTTTTGATTGGCAGGGTGATGTCTCTGCTTTTCAGTCTGCTGTCTAGATTTGCCATCGCTTTCCTCCCCAGGAACAAGCCTCTTTTAATTTCTTGGCTGCCATCCCCATCTATGGTGATCTTGCAGCCCAGGAAAATTAAACTGGTCCCTGCCTCCATTTCTTCCCCATCTATTTACCAGGAACTGAGCACCCCCTAATTTTTTTATGTAGCCTGACTGGTGCAAGAGAATCCAAAATCCATCTCACGATGGGGAGCGCGCATTGGGAAAGATGCAAATTTCCCGACTTGTTGGAGGGATCATTGTGCAAAAAGATGGCACACCAAGGAATTCCTGTCTACCTCTGTTGCTCCGTTGATTCAAAGGCCTTGCTTGAATGCCATTTTTTTGAGACCAAAGCATTCCTGCCTTGTTGCTGCTTCTTCCTTGGATACAGGATGTGCCGTATTTTTCGGAGTATAAGATGCACCTTTTTCCCTCAAAAAAGAGGCTGAAAATCTGGGTGCGTCTTATACACTGAATACACATGTTTTGCCTCCCGAAACCCCGCTCCCTTCATCAAAATGGCCATGCAGAGCCTGTATGAGGCTTTTAGAGAGCTCCTGGGGGCTGCGGAGGGCAGAAATAAGCAATGGCCACGGGCCATTTTTTGCTCAATTTCTCCCCCCCCCAGCCCCAGGAGCACTCTATAAGCCCCCTAAAGGCAATGCATACCCTTTTTTTGGGGGGGGATGAAAAACGAGCTGTTTTTGGGAGGTTTGCAGAATGGAAAAACTTTTTTAAAAATTTCCTCTTTAAAACCTTGGTGCGTCTTATACTCTGAAAAATTCAGTACTTGCTCTGAATTTGGCAACACCATAAAATGGCACAAACAGGGGAGGTATTGCTGCTTCGTATGTTGCCGGACAACTTCCCCACCAACTTTGTTCCCGAGCCTTAGTTTGTTGGTCTAGAATCAGGAGTGCTTCGGTTCCCACAATTCCTCTGGCAGTTCTCAGAAACATATTCCTTGTACCTGTTTTTTTTTTTTTTTTTAAACCCATCTTTTTATTACTTCCCCAAGTCTTAAAAAAAAAAAAATCTCACGGTTGCATTGAGTGTAGGTTCCCCACCCCCTTACCACTTCACTCGTTGTTGTTTTTACCCGGCGTTTGAAAGGTCATTTTAATTTTTAAATTTTGTCCCTGCTTGAGTCCATCTCGGGAAATTGGCGGGGGGGGTGTTCGTTCCTTTTAGAGGTTCCAAAGGAAGGCAACCCCCTTCTCCCCCCCCCCATTTGTTTGTGCTGCGGTGGTCACATCGGGAACAGATAATCCCAGTTCCAATTCGAGTGCCATAAAATTGCTTCACCCTTTTTTGAGAACAGAGGTGATATTTGCTGAGCAAGAAGGAAAAGCGTCTCCCCCCCCCCCCCTCTTTTGCCTGCCTGCCTGCACTGCAGCATCTGTTGATTTCAAGAGCCTCCTGTTTGTTCTCTCTTACTCTGCAAAACACACTCCTGGACCTTCCCAGGATTAGCAGATCCGATGCGGAGATGCTTCAGAAGCTCGGGAACAAACACTATTAATCAGTTCCATAGTCCACTTGGAGGTGATTTTGTTGACTTTCTCCCGTGAGCCAACTGGGGCACCTTGCTTCTATGGAACAAGATTTGCTCTCCTTTCCGCCCTCCTCCCAACTTGGTGAAATATTTCTTTTTTGGAAAAGTTTTTTTTACTGTTTTAATTGAACAAAAAAGAATCATCCTTCATTGCATCTTGCAGAAAGCGTGTCAATTGGTTGCAAATTAGTTTCATGCGTTTCTTGCACAATCATTACTTCATTCATCTTGAATTGTACATTTTAAATCAAAAATCTTTATGTATTTCACTATCAATGTACCACAATTCTCATTTAACTACAATTATTTAAACGCGCTTTTATCTGAAATCATTTGCATTTAAAGACACAACCGCCTACTGGCATTCCTTCGCAATTTCAATAAACCTCCAATAACATTACGCCTTTATAACATATTCTGAAAAAAAAAATCAATTAATAAGATAGCTAAGCATTTCACCAACTTGGTGAAATATTAATGGACAAGGGTTGGATCGGTGCAGCTTTCCTATTCAGAGCATCTCAGTTTGAAAGAGAGATTGATTTGTTTTTTCTTCTTATTTCCTTGCTGTTCTGCCCTGCCAGGTTTTCTTTTTACATGAAAAAACAAAGGCAGAAGCACAGATTATAGGCGAAACCTGGCTTGAACCCAATCACTGGGAGAGGACCATGGAGTCCTAGCGGACCAGCCCTTAAAAACAGTAGCCAGCCGTGTGCGGCAGCAGCCAAAAAGGCTAACACGATCCTGGGTTGTATGAACAGAGAGGTACAGAATCAAAATCATGTGGTGTGTTAGTACCGCTTTATTAAAACCTTAGTAAGGCTTCCACCCCTGGAATACGGCATCCAGTTTTGGTCCCCACATCACAAAAAACAAATGTTGAGACTTTGGGGGGGGGGGAAGTGCAGAGAAGAGCAACTAAGAGGATTAAAGGCCTGGAAACAAAAAAATATGAAAGAACGGTTGCAGGAATTGGGTTTGGCCAGTTTAGAGAAAAGAAGGAATAGGGGTGGGGGACATGATAGCAGTTATTATTTGAGGGGCTGCAATAAAAAAGAAGGGGTCCACATTTTCCAAAGCCCCTGAAGGCAAGACAAGAAGCAACGGATGGAAACTAATCAAGGAGAGAAGCAACTTAGAACTAAGGAGAAACTTCCCAACAGTGAGGGCAATTAACCAGTGGAACAGCTTGCCACCAGAAATTGTGGGTGCCTCCAACACTGGAGGTTTTAACGAAGAGATTAGATAACCATTTGTCTGAAGTGGTGTAGGGTTTCCTGCCTAAGCAGGCGGTGGGACTAGAAGACCTCCAGCTCGATTCTGATTCTGAGCCTTGATTTGAAGATGCTGTTTGTTTAACGGCAGGAGGGGGGTGGGGGGAATAATAGAACCCTTGGACATCTGTCCTTCCGTCCCTTCCCCCAGGGGCACCAGCTCTCTGCAACAAACTCCTTGCATCCGTTCCCTGGGAAATAAATCATGAGTCACTTTTCAAGAGATAGGAAAAGCAACATCTGTTGGGAGAGCCTGTATCATTTCCATAGAAATAGGTCACCTTGTGAGGGTTCCCTTCCCCCCCTTCCACAGCAAACATTTGTCCTGCATTAATAAGGTAAAGGTTCCCCTTGCACAGAGGTTTTGCTTCTCATCCAAGAAGCTTCTTCAGTTCTTCAGAAGGCAACTGGACTTTGCTTTTCCTTGAAGAGGTTTCGCTTCTCATCCAAGAAGCTTCTTCAGTTCTTCAGAAGGCAACTTGACTTTGTTTTTCCTTGAAGAGGTTTCGCTTCTCATCCAAGAAGCTTCTTAAAGTTCTTCAGAAGGCAACTGGACTTGGTTTTTCCTTGAAGAGGTTTCGCTTCTCATCCAAGAAGCTTCTTCAGTTCTTCAGAAGGCCACTGGACTCGGTTTTTCCTTGAAGAGGTTTCGCTTCTCACCCAAGAAGCCTTTTCAGATCTCCTGAAGGCGACTGGACTTTGCTTTTCCTTGAAGAGGTTTCACTTCTCATCCAAGAAGCTTCTTCAGTTCTTCAGAAGGCCACTGGACTCGGTTTTTCCTTGAAGAGGTTTCGCTTCTCACCCAAGAAGCTTCTTCAGTTCTTCAGAAGGCCACTGGACTCGGTTTTTCCTTGAAGAGGTTTCGCTTCTCACCCAAGAAGCTTCTTCAGAAGGCCACTAGACTTTGCTTTTCCTTGAAGAGGTTTCACTTCTCATCCAAGAAACTTCTTCAGTCAGAACTGAAGAAGCTTCTTGGGGGAGAAACAAAACATCTTCAAAGGAAAAGCAAGTCCAGTTGTCTTCCGAAGAACCGAGGAAGCTTCTTGGATGAGACCATCCTTGGCTGCAATTGCGTCGAATGCGACAGTTGAATTCAGCCCATGTCAAGGCAGCCTTGGAGAAAACAATGAAGTTTGTTTCTTTTCACAAGGACATAAAACCGAGGACAAACAGCCCCGTTGATAAGTGCTGATCGGTGGAGAATGGAGAAAGTCTGTAGAATTGTAATTTAGCACCACACAAAAAGCAACTTTTCAAGAAAGGAGGGTTTTTTTTGGTTGCCTTTCTCAACTGCAGGAAACTTTTCTCCTTGGCGAAGTGGACAATGCGTGCACTCCCCGTGACCCTCATGTGCACCCACCACGCATGTGTGCAACCCTTGCGATCGCACATCTGACCCCCCCACCTCCTGTGCATGCACGCATGACCCCCCCTCATGCAAGCGCTCCATCCCCCCCGTGGATGCGCACGCGCCTTCCGCCTGCACCCCACCCCCACGCATTGTGCAGCAGACACCTGCCAACTGCCTGGCCAGCGGGAGGTGCGTGCACATGCACGGAGGAGCTGAGCTGAGGTGACGGCTCGCGTGCCCACACGGAGATCTCTGCGTGCCACTTGTGGCATGGGTGCCATAGGTTTGCCCTCATGGTGTTAGTCCATTAGGCAACCGCTTTATAACCTCTTAACTTGGTTACCTAGCTGGAATCATTGGACAGGCTGAGGCTCAGGTGCGTCTTCCTTTAATGGCTCTTCCCTTTCTCCATTTTGCAAAGTTTGAGTTTCCACAACTTAGCTAGCAAAATCTTGGATGACTCGCAATTTCCTTCCTTCCTTCCTTCCTTCTTTCCTTCCTTCCTTCCTTCCTTCCTTCCTTCCTTCCTTCCTTCCTTCCTTCCTTCACCAGTGCAACAACTTGCCTTCAGAGGTTGTGCATGCTCTTACACTGGAGACGGAAGGACTGAGTCCACCTTGAGCAGGTCAGGATCGAACTGCTGGCAGTGGGCAGAATTAGGCTGCAGTACTGCATTCCAACCACGGTGATACCACCTTCCTTCCTTCCTTCCTTCCTTCCTTCCTTCCTTCCTTCCTTCCTTCCTTCCTTCCACTACTTAGACTTCTATACCGCTTCACAGTGCTTTTAAAGCCCCCTCTAAGCGGTTTGCAGAGTCAACCTCTTGCCCCCAACAATCTGGGTCCTCATTTGATCCACCTCGGAAGGACGGAAGGCTGAGTCAACCTTGAGCTGATCAGGATCAAACTCCTGGCAGTGAGCAGAATTAGGCTGCAGTACTGCATTCCAACCACTGTGATACCACGGTCCGTCCTTCCTTCCTCCTTCCTTCCTTCCTTCCTTCCTTCCTTCCTTCCTTCCTTCCTTCCTTCCTTCCTTCCTCCCTCCCTCCCTCCCTCCCTTCCTTCCTTCCCAAACCAGTGCAATGACTTGCCTCCAGAGGTTGTGCATGCTCTTACACTGGAGATTTTTAAAGGCGAGATTGGACTGAAGTAGTATAGGAGCTCCTGCTTGATCAAGGGGTTGGACTAGAAGATCTCCAAGGTCCCTTCCAACTCTATTATTCTGTTATTCTCCTGGGTTTTCCTGGAGGAGGATCGGTGAACCTATTCTCCAAAAGAGCTGAAGGCAGGACAAGAAGCAATGGATGGAGGCTAAACTTGAGAGAAGCAACCTAGAACTAAGGAGAAATTTCCTGACAGTGAGAACCATCAATTTGCCTTCAGAGGTTGCGGGTGCTCCAACACTGGAGGCTTTTAATAAGAGATTGGACAACCATTGGTCTGAAATGCTATAGGGTCTCCTGCTTGAGCAGGGGTGAGAGGCTGTGGCTCAGGGGCTAAGACGCTGATCTTGTTGATTGAAAGGTTGGCAGTTTGGCGGTTCGAATCCCCAGCGTCGCATAACAGAGTGAGCTCCCGTTCCTTGTCCCAGCTTCTGCCAACCTAGCAGTTCGAAAGCAGGTTAAAAAATGCAAGTAGAAAAATAGGGACCACCTTTGGTGGGAAGGGAACAGCGTTCTGTGTGTCTTCAGCATTGAGTCATGCTGGCCACGTGACCACGGAGACGTCTTTGGACAGCGCTGGGTCTTCGGCTTTGAAACGGAGATGAGCACCACCTCCTAGAGTCGGGAATGACTAGCAGATTATGTGCAATGGGAACGTTGACCTTCCTTGAGCAAGGGGTTGGACTAGAAGACCTCCAAGGTCTCTTCCACCTCTCTGTTACTCAGTTCTGTTCCTTACTCAGTACCAGGGTTATTCATTCAGCTTTTAGCCTTTCCAGAGATATAGACAACCTTCAGCCCAGCCTGGATTTGGCAACCCTCTTCTACCCCCCCCCATCTCTTCAGATTCCCTGTCTGCTGCATTTTCCTTTGAGATCAGGTTGCTACCCTCCCGCTGCAGCCAAGAACGCTACTTGAAAATGAATGTGCTTGCTGCACTGCGTTATATCCTGGCTTTGGGCTACCCAAGAGCAGCCTCCCCCCCGCCAGGCTTTTGAAGCCCCCCCCCCCCGCCTTCCCTCTTTGTTAGAAGCCAAGCGGAGCAAGAGAACTCGCGTTAAGGAACCTGGCTGGTTGGGGATTCTGGAGGGGGCAGCCGAGGCTGAAAAGCGACATCTCCAGATCACTGGGCACCTTTCAAATTTTAGATTTCATTTGGAAACGCCTGTCTCCAGATTAACACAGGCTCCTCAGCCCCGATCCAGAAGGAAGCGTTGCTGGGTTAGAGGGCTTTTCCTGTATTCCCCCCCCCCCCCACACACACAGAGCTAATCTTTGGGAAACACTCAAAAGAGCCATTGGGACCTCTGCCCACAGGAAAAAAAACTCACCGGGAGCCACAAAACCCTTCCCATGCCTATTTCCTGAGCGGCCACAGAACTGGTATATTGTTTATCTCTCCCAAGTTCCTTAGAGGCTCCCAGCCAAAAAGAAATATTGGGGAGCCAAGGGGGGGCAGATTTAAAGGGGAGATAATGAAGGGCAAACCCCCACTGGGCCCACTCAGCGTTTGTCCGAAATTGGGATCAAATATCCTGGTTCCCCAGAGTCAAGAATTTATGGGTGTCTCCAACCATCCTGGCCAGCTCCTGATTGGGAGGGTGTCTCTCCCATTTGCAGAGGCACCAAAGTGGGGGAAATGTACCTGTGGGGTGCAGGGCTAGGAACCTATTAACCCCCCTCCCCACAAATATTTAGCCCTTGATGGGTTTTAGTTGACGAGCAGGTGGCTGCAAACAGCTTCCTTTGTGTTTAGTGTGTAATTAATCCTGTTGCCAGGTTGTGTATACCGGCAATGGACGCCTGATTAAACTTTAATTTGTCAGGATTTATTACAGCCGGCCTTTAATTTTATTATTATTTATTTATTATTTTTTTCCATTCCATCCGCTCCACCTTTCTGGCACAATTTTGCTTGCCAGGTTATTTTGCTGAATGAATGAGTAGAAAGAACTTCTTTCGGAAGTTTTTAAAAAAAATCTTTTGAGAATAAATTCTCGGCAGACTTCAACATTTTCTGCTTGGACTTTCTTCTTCTTCTTCTTCTTCTTCTTCTTCTTCTTCTTCTTCTTCTTCTTCTTCTTCTTCTTCTTCTTCTTCTTCTTCTTCTTCCTCCTCCTCCTCTTCCTCTTCCTCTTCTTCCTCTTCTTCGTTTGGTCAAAAGAAACTTTGTACGATGACGATTCTGGCTGCAGGCCAAGGCTTTCTAGTCTTGAGGACTAGAATCTTGGTGCCGAGTAGGTCAGTATTTGAGGGGCTGCCATAAAGAAGAGGCGGTTGTGGGGGGGGCGACGTATTGTACAAAACACCAAAAAGGCAAGGCAAGAAACAGTGGCGGGAAACTAATCGAGGGGAGAAGCAACTTGGAATGAAGGAGAAACTTCCTAATAGAACAATTAACAACTGCCAGAAGTTAGGGTGCTTCATCACGGGAGATTTTTAAGAAGAAACTGGCAAGCCACCTGGGTGATAGGGTATAGGGTCTCTTGCTTGAGCAGGGGGCTGGACTAGATGACCTCCAAGGTCCCTTTCCAGCTCTATTCTGAACTGATTGGTTGTTTTAAATAGCGGAAGGTTGAATCACAGCAACTGGGACGACTTAAGAGTTTTAAATGCTCGAAATGGAAGCACAGGGAATTCGAGGTATATGGTATATGACCCAACCTTAGCCAAGAGCTCCTCCAATTCGAATCATAAAGGTGGGCTCATGGGCAGTCCTCGACTTACGACAGTTCACTGAGTGACTGTTCAACCTTCCGAAGACGTCTCCGTGGTCATGTGGCCAGCATGACTCAACGCCGAAGGCGCACAGCGCACTGTTCCCTTCCCACCAGAGGTGGCCCCTATTTTTCTACTTGCATTTTTTACGTGCTTTCGAACCGCTAGGTTGGCAGAAGCTGGGACAACTAACGGGAGCTCCCTCCGTTATGTGGTGCTTGGGATTCGAACTGCCGACCTTTTCTGATCGACAAGCTCAGCGTCTTAGCCACTGAGCTAAGGGTCTTTTTTTTCTTCCCTTTTTAATGGAGGATTGCTCCTGGCTGTGAGCCAGGCTGGCTTCCCGAAAGGGCATGCTGTGGGGCATAATGGAGCCAGGCCGGTGGGAACTGGCCAAGAATGTGTAATTCGGACTGGTCTTGAGGGCAAGCGCCCCCGTAAATCACGCAGTATCTCAAGCACGCCAAGCACATGGCTACAGCCGTGTCCAAAGTGGGGGTGGGGGGGATCACAGCGATGCCAAAAAGATATGAGATGGGAAGGAAAACGGGGACCGAATGGGTGCTGTGCCTTTTTTTTTTAAAGCACCAGCTCTCATTTCTATTTTTTTTCCTTCCCACCCCCAGTGAGGTTTGCTTTAGAAGCAGTTTGGAGGAAAGAGAGGATTGAAGTTAGTGACGTGACCCGACAAATGCGCGAACGACAAAAGTGCACCGACAAAACCGCGGCGCTAAAACCACGATGTCAAAAGCGCACCGACAACAGCGCACCGACAAAAGCACGCCGACAGAAGCGCGATTTAAGTTAAGGTTAGGGTTAGGGTTAGGTTTAGGGTTTGGTTTAGGGTTAGGGTTACAGCGCGCTGTTGTCGGCGCGCTTCAGCGCTCATTCGTCGGCGCGATTTTGTCACCGCGGTTTAGTCAGGCGCGCTTTTGTCGTTCGCGCATTTGTGGTGGAACCTAGTGAGATATTGGAAGGAGATGGTGAATCCACCTGGGTGAGACAGCTTGCAACATTGCTTGTCTGGTCTGCCAAGAGTTTTTTAGGATAATTGCTCCTATCTTCCTTTCTTCCCTTCCTCCTCCCTTCCTCTCATTCCATCTAAGAATCACTTTCTTCCTTCCCTTGCTCCTTCCCTCCCCTCTCCCCTCTCTCTTCTTTCCTTCTTTCCTTCCTCCTCCCTCCCTCCCTCCTCATTCCATCTAAGAATCCCTTCCTTCCCTTGCTCCTTCCCTCCCTCTCCTCTTCCTTCCTTCCCTCCCTCTCCCTTTCCTCCTCCCTCCCTTCTCATTCCATCTAAGAATCACTTTCTTCCTTCCCTTGCTCCTTCCCTCTCTCTCCTCTCCCCTTCCTTCCTTCCTTCCTTCCCTCCTTCCTTCCCTCCCTTCCTCCTCCCCCTCCCTCTCATTCCATCTAAGAATCCCTTCCTTGCTCCTTCCCTCCCTCTCCTCTTCCTTCTCTCCCTCCTTCCTTCCTTTCCTCCTCCCTCCCTCTCATTCATCCAAGAATCACCTTCTTCCTTCCCTCCCCTCTCCTCTTCCTTCCTTCCCTCCTTCCCTTCCTCCTCCCCCTCCCTCTCATTCCATCTAAGAATCACTTCCTTCCTTGCTCCTTCCCTCCCTCTCCTCTTCCTTCCTTCCCTCCCTCCTTCCTTTCCTCCTCCCTCCCTCTCATTCCATCTAAGAATCACTTCCTTCCCTTGCTCCTTCCCTCTCTCTCCTCTTCTTCCTTCCTTCCCTCCTTCCCTTCCTCTTCCCTTCCTCCCTCTAATTCCATCTAAGAATCACTTTCTTCCTTCCCTTGCTCCTTCCCTTCCTCCCTCTCTCCTCTCCTCTTCCTCTCTCGTCTCCTTCCTCCCTCCCTCCCTCCCTCTCCTTCCTTCCACCTTCCCATTTCTATCTCCTTCCTCCCTCTTTCCCTTCCCAACCGTTACAGCTTTTTAAGATACGTGGGTTTCAATTCCCAACTTCCTGTGCCAGTTGGGGAATTCTGGGAGTCAAAGTCTCCCACACACGTCTTACGTTTGCAAAGTTGAAAAGCGCTGCCCCGGAGCATAAACCTGCGACCCTCTCATATCGAGACTCAGGCCGTCTGTCCCTCCATGTCTCTTGTTTCGTCCTCTATCCTACCGCAGCTCCTGAAAAGGTTGCGGAGTTTAATCCCCAACAGTCACACGGGATGACCTTGAATTGGAGCCGCTGCCTGGCTTAAAGTTGGCATCTTCTGTCTCCCAATTAGGTGCGGCTTCAGTCTCCAGTTCTTCCTCCACAAATCTTGCCAGGCAGTTTGAAGGTTGGCATTAGGCAAGTCCACCCCTATCACCTTACTAGCTTCTTCGTGCAAACTCTTCCAACGTTTCTCTCTTCCCCATAACCCTCCCATTAGGAACATGCCAAGTTTCCGCAATTTGGGTCTTCCCCGTCTCACTATTCAAACATTCTTAATTCCTTTGAAAGGTTCCTGACAGCAAACATTGCCAAAACTCCATCCCTCCCTTTATAATTGGCCGGTTGAGAGAAATAGGAGGCGGTGGCTCAGGGGCTAAGATGCTGAGCTTGTCGATCAGAAAGACCGGCAAGTTTGGCGGTTCGAATCCCTAGCGCCGCGTAACGGAGGGAGCTCCCGTGACTCATCCCAGCTTCTGCCAACCTAGTAGTTCGAAAGCACGTCAAAAATGCAAGTAGAAAAATAGGAACCACCTTTGGTGGGAAGGGAACAGCATTTTGTGTGACTTCGGGAGTTGAGTTATGGTGTCCACATGACCACAGAGAGGTCTTTGGGCAGCGCTGGCTCTTGGGCTTTGAAACGGAGATGAGCACCGTCCCCTAGAGTCGGGAACGACTAGCACGTATGTCCGAGGGGAACCTTTATCTTTAGAGAAAGAACTGAGCAGAGACACTGCAGAGGATGGCTGGTAGGACATCCTTTTTTGGATCTGCCTTGTTGTCCAGGCCTCGCCCCATTGGAGTAGGTGGCTTCCACTGACTTCTCCTGCAACTTTTTCCTGCTGAAAATGTTTCCTAGAAAACGCGCTGGGCTTGCGTCTTTAAGACGGGCTCGTCTCCCCGAGACATCGAGCAACTCAGCCCCAGCCCCAAGTGGCTTTGAGTGTTGAGTCTCACTTCACTAGGAGGCCCGAGCTGCTCCTTCTTTCGTCCTCCTTCCTCTTTCCACACCACTTCCCCGAACCTGAAAAGGACTTCTGGGAAATTAATTAAACAGATTAACAGAGTTAGAAGGCACCTTGTAGGCCATCTAGTCCAACCTCCCTCAAGCAGGAGACCCTATACCATTTCTGACAGAGGCAGTCCAGTCCTCTTTTTGAAAGCCTCCAGTGATGAAGCTGCCACAACTTCTGGAGGCAACTTCTGTTCCATGGGTTGGTTGATCTCACTGTCAGGAAATCCTCCTTATTTCCAGGTGGAATCTCTCCTTGATCAGTTTCCATCCATTATTCCTCGTCTGGCCTTCGGGTGCTTTGGAAAATAGCATGACCCCCCCTCTCTCTGTGGTAGCCCCTCAAATATTTTTGATTTTACCGAGAAAAGAAGAACCCACTGGAGATCAAAGGATGGAGCAGAACCCAATACTCAATAGGGTTTAGGATAAGTGTTGGTGCATTTTGTGCGATCGTGGTCTTCCCTGGTCCTTCTCTTCCCTAAATTCATCTCCATTATCCTAAAACCCTACTGAGCGTTGGCTTCCACTCCATCCCTCGATCTCCAGCTGGTTCTTCTTTCTAAAACCGGTACCCCAAAAACTGCAGAAAGTTTTCTGCTCCGTTCTCTCCTCCCTCTCTGTATGTGTGTGTCTCTCTCTTTGTCTCTCTCTTTCTGTGTCTCTATCTCTCTTTTCTCTCTCTCTCTCTTTCTCTGTCTATGTCTCTCTCTCTCTCTCTCCTTTTTTCTCTGACTCCCTCTCCTCCCTCTGTGTGTGTGTGTGTCTCTCTCTCTGTCTCTCTCTTTTTGTGTCTCAGTCTCTTTCTCTCTTTCTCTTTATGTCTCTCTCTCTCTTTCTCTGTCTCTGTCTCTCTTTCTCTCTTTCTCCTTTTCTCTCTGACTCTCCTCTCTCTCTCTCTCTCTCTCTGTGTGTGTGTGTGTGTGTCTTTCTGTCTCTCTCTTTCTGTGTCTCCGTCTTTCTTTCTCTTTATGTCTCTCTGTCTCTGTTTTCTCTCTCTTTCTTTCTCTTGTCTATGTCTCTCTCTTTTTCTTTCTCTTTCTCTCTGTCTCTCTCCTTTTCTCTCTGACTCTCTCCTCCCTCTGTGTGTGTGTGTCTCTCTCTCTTTTCTCTCTCTCTAAGTCTCTCTTTCTCTCTGTCTCTCCTTTTCTCTCTGACTCTCTCTCCCTTTCTCTCTGTCTCTGTCTCTCTTCCTCTGTCTGTCTGTCACTCTCTCTGTGACTCCGTCTGTGTGTGTGTGTGTGTGTGTCTCTATCTTTTTTTTCTCTGTTTCTTTCTCTGTTCCTTTCTCTCTCTGTGTCTTTCTCTCTCTCCCCCCTCCCTCCCTCCCTCTCTCTTTCCCTCCCTCTCTCTCTCTCTCTCTCAGTCTCTCAGCTCTGCAGGCTTGGAGAGAGTTAAATTTTCCCTGCCAGGGAAAGTGAGTGACGTGTGTGTGTGTGTGAAGCTTTTTACGAAAGACCTGGGTGGGGGCAACGCCCTCGCATCACATGCCTTGGCAGAGCTCTAGATTTCCCCTGGTCGCAACTTCCTTTTTGAAGCAGGAGGGCAGGGCCGGCTCAGCCAATGGCAGGCGAGACAGCCCGCTTATACCCGGGCGCCATGCCCACTAGCCCGGCATTTCGGCATTTCCTCTCTTCCCGGCAAGGCCACGACTGACAGAGCAAAGAGAGAGAGAGAGAGAGAGAAATCCAGCGGGTAGGATCTATCGTGACCACGCAACTCGGGCGAGGGGAGATGCTTTGTCTGTGTCTCTATGTGCCAAACTTCGGCGCTTCCCAGGGGGAGTTTGAGTACTTTGAGTCAAGGGGCCTCCCCGCCGGACTGAAATCCATCTTCAGGTTGAGCCTCTTGATCCCTTCCCAGGAATTCTCCATCTATCGGCAGTGGAAGCAGGTAAGAAAGGAAAAGAGGCAGTTTTCTTCGCTGTGGTGTGGCCAAGAAGCACCGGGGGGGGGTCTTCTCCCCCCTTCTTCCCCCCTTCTTCCTCCTCCTTCTCCCCTTCTTCCTCCTTCTTCCCCCTTCTTCCTCCTTCTTCTCCCCTTCTTCTCCCCTTCTCTTCCCCTTCTCCCCCCTTCCCCCCTTCTTCCCCCTTCTTCGCCCTTCTTCTCCCCTTCTTCTTCTCCCTTCTTCTCCCATTCTTCTTCCCTTCTTCTCTCCTTCGCCCTTCTTCTCCCCTTCTTCTTCCCTTCTTCCCCTTCTTCTCCCCTCCCCCCTTCTTCCCCTTTCTTCTCCCTTTCGGATGGAGATAAAGAGAGATTTGCCCCATTCGCATCTCAAAGAGAAGTTACCTGGCGCTGGTTGAGACTCTGATTGCTTCTCTCCCCCCCCCTTGCATTTCTTTTCTGATTTGGGGCTCCCTTCTCAATTTCCTCATTCTCCTTTTTCCTCCTTTCGGCTTCCGGCCCAGGTGCTTCACTCTTTCTGCTACTAGTCCTAGTCCTCTGCTCTTCCCCTGTCGCCTATTGTACTCCTCCCGACCTCATCTTCCAGCGCCGTGAGTCTTTTTGCCTTTTTGGTACCGTCCGTGGGGTTTTCGTGGCAAAAGATCCTGGAGTGGGTTGCCCTTTTCTTCTCCAGGGGATCCCGTTTTGTCAGAGCTCTTGTGCTAAGACCTGTTATAGCTTCCTTTTTTTAATTTTTAATTTTATTTTTCCCCATTCAAGTTCATTCCCAAGTATACATTTTTATAATTGCTATTTTGTCCATTCATCACTGGTCTCTATAATTATTTACACACACACACACTTCAGTTTGGGTCACTCTCTTGCCACCCCCGTTCCTCCATCTTATTTTGCGGCAACCTTGCTCATTCCATCTTCTCTACCTTCTTCTTTCCTCCTCTCCTTCCTCCTTTCTTCTCCCCCTCTCTTTCCCCTCTCCTCCTCCTCCTTACCCTCTCTTCTCCTCTAGATTCCCCACCCTTACTTTCTCTGCTTTACCCTTTCCCTCCTCATCCTGCTCATAGCTACGCAAGCAAGCCCCTTCCGCCACGACAAGGCGGTAATCCCTGAAGGGGTTGTGTGTGCTGTTACTTCTCTGGTTTTGCCTTTCCACTTTTCTGCATACCAAAAGAGGCGGAGCAGCGGGCGTAAAGAATCTACTTTTCTTGGTTTCTGCACTTAAGAACTCCCCACATTCAGTCCTCGTTCCTTCCTCTCTTCCCAACTGACCTACTTTTCCCAAAAGCGAAGCTTTCGGGACTTCCGATCTGCCCGTTGGTTTGAGTTTATTGGAGTGCATAATTTGGTGTGCTGGGGAAGATTTCCTTCCTGCCTTGGCGTCATGGGGACAGCGGAATGAGTAATGCAGATGGAATTTCTCTGACTTCCTTTGAAACACTTGTGGGGTTTTTCTTGAAGCCGAGCCTGTTCTCTTTCGCGACCCGAGCCAGGCACCTTTCGGAGATGCGGGAACTATAGCTCCCGTCACCTTCACCTAGTTGGAG
The DNA here is from genome assembly GCF_051295495.1 of Thamnophis sirtalis. Taxonomy (NCBI): domain Eukaryota; kingdom Metazoa; phylum Chordata; class Lepidosauria; order Squamata; family Natricidae; genus Thamnophis; species Thamnophis sirtalis. The sequence goes on from NW_028261382.1 coordinate 29,589,541, forward strand.
AGGAGTCTTCTGGCCTGAGGGACTTGCTTTTACCATAGTTCCTGACCCTGCCCAAGGTGCAGAGAAATGGTGGGGAGAGTCACCTCAGAGAAGATCAGGAGGAAGAGGAGGAGAGGTGGAAAATGAGAAGGAGGAGAGAGGGGAGAGAAGGAGGAGGAGAAGGGGAAGAGGAGGAAAAGGAAAGGGAAGAGGAGGAGAAGAAGGAGAAGGGAAGAGGAAGAGGAGAAAGGAAAGAGGAGGAGGGGGAAGAAATAACTTGGAGATAGTTGATGGAAGGTGGTGCATCTTCAAAATGAAGGAAGGTGCTTTTTTAACTCATCAACTTTCAACCAGGATAGGCTGGTCTAGAAATTGCCCTGGGACAAAATTTCCAAACTTGGCTTATGCAGATGGGTGCTAAGAAGAAGCCCGCATCCACCTGTATCAGTTGAGCAAAGACCTGGGAAGTCTCTAGCTTGAGTTTCTTTCCTGGAAACCGCATCCCTGGCCGATGAGCCCGGATGGACCACATTCCTAGAAGGCCCTCTTTTTTTTTTGGCATGACAAGTTATTTTAAGGCCAAAAGCATGGAGCTTGTGAGGTTGCTTTTGTTAAAAAACTAATGTAGGAGCCTCCAGCTGAGGTCCTGATCCACTCAACTCACTGACACTGTGAGTTGAACGGAGGAAGAGCTCAGTGGAAGGTCTCAGCCAGGGCTAATTCCAGACTTGGGACAGTGGAGATGGAAAGCAGGTGTTTAGCAACTTGGACTTTCTTGGACTTGCAGAATTTAATAGCAGCAGTTCCTAATCATTGTCCCCACCAACACAGAGTTGTGGCACATCCTTGAAAAATGACTCTGTGGGTTGTCAGTAATTTGTGTTTCACCGGGGCACCACCAGCCCTTTTGACTGGGTGTAGGCATCTCTGTAGGTTTGATGTTCAGGGCACCATCAACACTTTGACTGGGTGTAGGCCATCTCTGTAGGGTTTGATGTTCAGAGCACCACCAATACTTTGACTGGGTGTAGGCATCTTCATAAGGTTTGATGTTCAGGGCAAAACCAACCCTTTTGACTGGGTGTAGGCATCTCTGTAGGGTTTGATGTTCAGGGCAAAACCAACCCTTTTGACTGGGTGTAGGCATCTCTGTAGGGTTTGATGTTCAGGGCAAAACCAACCCTTTTGACTGGGTGTAGGCATCTCTGTAGGGGTGGTTCAGTTTCTTCATGCTGAGTACCAGATAACAGATGTTCTCTTTTTTTATTACGGCATTGTTTAATCATTAACTGACCTAGAGGGATAACTCCAGGTCCAGCAGGAGCACATGACAATGTAGTAATTTCAGAATTACTACAGGCTGTTCTTTTTCATTGACATTTGGCCCAATCTGTCTTAAGCACCTCTTTCCCCATATCTCATCCCCCAAATCTCTTGATAACGACACTCACAGGCTAAAAAGCTCCAAAGTCAAAAATAAAAAAACTCAAATGTTAGCTCTCAAAGGCATTTGCGTTGTCCCGGTTGCAAGGAAAGACTTTTCCATGGATTTCAGGAAAAGGAATCTTAGGTTTTCCACTTTGATTCGCTTCTTCGCTGCCAGAATGCAAAGACCAGAAATATTTTGGCACCGGGCGGGACATTGCGTGTTGCAATTTTAGAAACACCCTAACTGAGCCAACAAGATCCTTCATGCCGATTGAAGTTCCTTCTTCCTCCTTCGGTGCGATGCGCGGCAAAGTTTCTGGGGAGAGGAATTCTGTATTTTAGGGCAGCTCCAGGGTTGATTTATTAAGGCCTTTCTTAACTTGCTTTCTTTCTCCCCCAAATTAGGGTCCTTTAAGGCCTTTCTTAACTTCTTTCTTTCTCCCCCAAATGGGGGTCCTTTGCCCGGGGTGGGTGCAAACTCTGAATAGGTTTGCCCATGCTGTGTTCTGCTGACACACCTTTTTCTATCTTTAGCCTGCAAGTGATGATGCCTGCTCTCGTTCTCTCTTTCTCTCTCTTTCTCTCTCTCCTTTTTACAACCATCATATGATTGTCTGGTATGTTGGCCCGCTTGGAGGTACCAAAGGTCATTGCAGATGGTGGCTGGATGTCCTTACCGAGCAGGAAAAAAAAGCGGGCTTAAATTATATAACAGTCCCAACTTGAGCTGTTGAGCGGGAAGGGACATAGCGCCTCTCGAGTAAAATTTTAATGTCATAATTCTCTCTCTGAACAAAATCATAATTGCAGAGTTATTTTTCAGCAACGGCACCTGTGCAGCGCGCCGTGCCAGGGTTTTTATTTCTGCAGGATGTTGGCGTTTGGTGCACCAGCTGTTTGGCTGCTTTTAGTGGTTTGATTTGCTGAGGGATGGGGTCCTGAACTCCAGCTCAAGCTTCATCTGGCCGACAAAATGAGGACAGATTACGGAGCTTAAAATCTCTAGTGGGATGCTCCATACAAGCCAATTGTTCTGACCGAGGCTTCCCCCAGCAGCACGAAGCTGAATCCCCGTCCCGATAACCCCCTTCTATTTAATTTACAGTCTATTCCTCTCCAGCAAAGTCTTTCCCCTCCCACCGTCTTTGAAGGTAGTTCACAATTACTGACCTTTATCAAGCTTGGAGAGCGGCCAGGCTGATATCTTTCAGACGCCGCAATACTTGGCAAGAATACAGGAATGAACTGATTACCTCCTGCAAACTCCATTCCCCTTTTGCTCCTTTTTTGTTTCCTCTGGGAGGGGCCATTCATCATCCACCTATGGTCTTACTCCCAAGGAGGCCCCTGTTCTTTAGCTGTTCCCTTCATCTGGCAACTCTGTGCATGCATACACTGGGAACAGGCTCCAGCTGTTCTTCTGCCTCACTGATGCCTGACTCTGAAGGCAGCTGATAACTGTCAGACGGCCCCTTCTCTGCCTCCGACACAGAGTCCTCCCCCGAGCCTTCCCCAGACTCCAGGACTGGCCCATCTTCCTCCCCATCTTCCTCCCCACTGTCCGAATCTGCCGCCAGCTGCGCTGACGAGCCTCAACACCAATCCAGAGTCCTGTACAAACCCAAATTCTTGACTTACTTCTCCAAACAAGGCAAAATTGGAACCAAGAAGGAAACCATGGCTTCTTAAGAGGATGAGGAAGGAAGAACCGTTCCCACTTTATGCTGTTTTGTAATCCGATCCCCCAAATCCCAACATTTACACGATACGCAAACATCAGCAAGCACCATCTTTGCATCCTTAAATTTTATAGGCAGCTGCTTTAGTGTTCAATTATGATATCCTAGGTCAGGGGTCGGCAACCTTAAACACTCAAGAGTCACAAAAGTCCTAACTGGAAGCCTCCCCGTTCAATTCTGGAGCCAACCGGAAGTCCGGTTCCCCTACCATAGAGTCTCCTCCTAGCGCTGCATCCTTCTTTCCTTTACCTGTCCTAACTGAAAGCTCTATCAATTGTCGAGCCGACTGGCGACAGGGAGCCGCTGCAGGGGGATGAAAGAGCCACATGCAGCTCTGGAGCCACAGGTTGCTGAGCCCTGTCCTAGGTGCTTATGGGGAAGATGGATGACTGAGATCATCGTGCCGTGTGAGGATGAGTAACTAGCCTAGATGAGAGACTGTCGGGCTGTTCCTTCCAGAGGTGGAGCCGTGTTATTTTATTGCAATGAAAAAATTTACTCCATGGCTACTCTGTGGAAGTAACAATCGCATCATTTGTTTGGTTTTCGGCTTTTACCTCCCAGTCTGGTTGCCGTTTATTGAGTCATCGATGGTGGGACAATAGCTTGAGTATTTGGTGATTCGAAGTCACGAGTTTTCAGCGCAGAAAGAAATCCTTTCCTTCCTGGACGATATTCAAAACCAGGTCTGTCTCCTAAACCCACTATGCAAAGCAGGTGGCGCAACTGGGTTGAAGAAGCCAAGATTGGCTGCATTAACAGAGGGACAGAATCAAGAATGCGTTAAGTGTTAAGTACCACTCTATAATGCTTTTTGGTAAGAGCTCACTTGGTGAACTGCATCCATTTTGATGGCCACGATGTAAAAAAGATGTGGAGACTCTAGAAAGAGGGCAGAGAAGAGAAACAAAGAGGATTAGGCGACTGGAGGCTAAAACGTATGAAGAACGGTTACAGGTTGGGTATGTCTAGTTTAATGAAAAGGGAGACAGGATAGCAGTCTTCCAATATTTGAGGGGCTGCCACAGAGAAGAGGGGGTCAAGCTATTCTCCAAAGCACCCAAAGGGCAGATAGGGAATAATGGATGGAAACTGATCCAGGAGAGATTCAACCTAGAAATAAGGAGGAACTTTCTGACAGTGAGAACAATCAACCAAGCGAACAGAAGTTCCCTTTGGAAGTTGTGGGAGCTTCATCCCTGGAAGCTTTCAAGAAGAGGTTGGATTGACATCTGTCAGAAATGGTGTAGGGTCTCCTGCTTGGGCAGGGGGTTCGACTAGATGACCTACAAGGTCCCTTCCAACTCTCTTATTCTATCATCATTCTGTTCTTGGATGCTGTAGGATGCCTTGGGAATCGGTCAATGGAACCCATATTGGACTTTCTTGTGCTGCACTTTGAGAATCCTTAGAAGAAAAAGGACTGGGGAGACATGATAGCAGCGTTCCAATATCTCAGGGGCTGCCCCAAAGAAGAGGGAGTCAAGCTATTCTCCAAAGCACCTGAGGGCAGGACAAGAAGCAATGGGTGGAAACTAATCAAGGAGAGAAGCAACCTAGAACTAAGGAGAAATGTCCTGACAGTGAGAACAATTAACCAGTGGAACGACTTGCTTCTAGAAGTTGTGGGTGCTTCATCACGAAGAGATTAGACAGCCTTTTATTGGTCTGAAATAGTATAGGGCTTCCTGCCTGGGTAGGGGGTTGGACTAGAAGACCTCCAAGATCCCTTCCCACTCTGCCATTCTATTCTCATTCTCTCCCCCGCCCATGTCTCATGACGGCTGGAAGGAACTGTTTCTGCTGGTGGGAATGTTCAGGGTGAAGGGTATTTATTTATGAAACAACCTGACCTTGCCATCTCTTAATCTCTTTTGCAAAGAGACACTTTGCTCCTGAATTCTAGTTTCCCCCAGGTAACTGTTGCACAAGAACATATCTGCAGGGCGTCCAAACCAGTTCTGGCTTGTTTTAGAGCCTTTAACGATTGCTTATTAATGTTGTTTCTTAGCTTACCCAGCAAGTTTTCTAGTGGCGGTTAGATTCCCCCAGAAATAGCTAGTTTTCCTGTTGGTTCTCCTTATTAAAGCAAATATATATATATATATATTCCGGTGGAAAGGCTAAAAAGCCAGCGTGGGCTTTTCACAACTTCTCGGTTCGAGTCACTTTGGGTGTCCAGGTGTGGGAAACATGGCTGAACATGGGTTTTTTTTTCCTACAGCTCGTCCTCATCTCACGACCACGATTGAGGCCAGAATTTAGGTTGCTAAGTGAGTTTTGCTCCATGTGGTGACGTTCATTAAGCGGTTCGCCACAGGTGTTAAGTCGGGCACACTGTTGTTAAGTGAACCTAGATTTCTCCCTTGGCTCTCTTGACTTGGCTGGTCGCATAAGGGGGTCACGTGACACCCACCCACCGACACTGTGACTGTCGTAAATGTGAACCAGTTGCCACGGTCACAAGTCTGAAAATATGGTCACCAGTTTCTTTTTCCCCCCATGCCGTTGCAACTTTCAACAGTCGCTAAACGAACACAGCAGGCTTTTTACTTTTCTTCTTGAGGCATCAAGAGGCATCCCAAATTCTTATTTTATAAAAAATAAAATTAAAAAAAAACAACAAAACAAATTAGTAAAAACACTTCTGGAGTGAATTTCCCAAACCCAGCCTGGAAACCATTAAACATCCTGGCCATAGTAGGAAAGATGCTTTAAGTTTTTCCAGACTGAAAAACCTCTTTAAAAAGCAGATTTGGGAGAAGTCTTTTATGTTGAAAGTTCCCCTCGCCCATATGTGCTAGTCGTTCCTGACTCTAGGGGGTGGTGCTCATCTCCCTTTCAAAGCCGAAGAGCCAGCGCTGCCCGCATGACTGTTACCTTCCCACCAATGGTTGTTGCTATTTTTCTACTTGCATTTTTTACGTGCTTTCGAACTGCTCAGTTGGCAGAAGCTGGGACAAGTCACGGGAGCTCACTCCGTTATGCGGCGGTAGGGATTCGAACTGCCGACCTTTCTGATCAATAAGCTTAGCATCTTTGCTGCTAAGCCACCGTATCTTTTAGGGTAATAATTTTTAAAAAGCCCCGTTCTTCTTCAGGATTAAGGACCTCTACTTTCCAAAATCCGTATTTTAAAACATTGGAGAAGTTTGAGATATCCAGTTCGGGCATTTGATCCTTCTCCTCTTTTTCCATTCCTCGGAAGAGAGTAATGTTTGTTTGTTTGTTTTTAACCCGGTGGCCGAGTTGCGCTTGTCAATTTGAACATTTTGCTGCCTTTAATTTATAAATATTTATAATTTAACACTTTAATTTATAAATAGGAACTAGAGCTGTCAAAAGATGCTTCCGTGCCCTTGTTCCTTGAACAATAGCAGTGATGAAGCCAACCAAAGATTTATTTTTTTGTCATTTTGCAGAAAATCGTAAAAGCTGGAGATAAGGATCTGGATGGCCAGTTGGACTTTGAAGAATTCGTCCACTACCTTCAGGACCACGAGAAGAAACTGAGGCTGGTCTTCAAGAGCTTGGACAAAAAGAACGATGGTGAGAAGACCGGCGGGTTGGTTTTCGGTTGTCCCCTTTTGCGTATCACAAGCTTTGAGGTTCACTTCTCTCTTTCTCCTCCCCTCCCTCCCTCGTCTGGATGTCGCAGGTCGCATCGACGCTCAAGAGATCATGCAGTCCCTCCGGGATCTGGGCGTCAAGATCTCCGAACAGCAGGCGGAGAAGATCCTCAAGAGGTAAATGGGCCCCATCTCGAAAGAGGCCGCCTGCACAAACACTTTGCCATTGATTTTTCCCCTTAATCCTTCCATCGTAATAGCGAGTCAAGGAACAAGCTGCCCACATGTTTGTCTGTCTGTCTGTTAGCTCTCTAACTAACTAGCTAACTACGTCCATCCATCCATCTATAGAATAGAAGAATAGAATAGAATAGAATAGGGAATGGAATAAGAAATTAGAATATAATATAATATATAGTAGAGTAGAATAGAATAACAGAGTTGCAAGGGACCTTGGAGGTCTTCTAGTCCAACCCTCTTCTCAGGCACTTCTCACCACTTCAGACAAATGGTTATCCAACTTCATCTTAAAAATTTCCAGTTTTGGAGCGTGCGTCTGTCTGTCTGTCTGTCTATCTATCTATCTATCTATCTATCTATCTATCTATCTATCTATCTATCTATCTATCTATCTATCATCTATCTCTCAATCATCCACCCATCCACCCACCCACCTATCTTTATCTATCTATCTATCTATCTATCTATCTATCTATCTATCTATCTATCTATCTATCTATCTATCATCCATCCACCTATCCATCCATTATCTATCTATCAATCATCCACCCACCCACCCACCTATCTATCTATCTATCTATCTATCTATCTATCTATCTATCTATCTATCTATCTATCTATCTATCTATCTGCTATCTATCAATTATCTATTTATTTATTTATCTATCTATCTATTGTCAGCACTCTGTTTTTCCATACGTTTTTCATCTGTACGTGCATAAGTATCTCAAAATACTTTTTGTGAGCTGACGGCAGCCGATTTTTAACCATCACTTACTCGTCCCTCTCTTTGCCTTCTTCCCTTTGCTTGCCTGACTGCCTGTCTGTCTGTCAGAATAAGGACAGGGCACTCCTGGGGTCCTGTCACTTAGTAAGTACCATGAGGTTCTACCTCTGCCCGGCCTCTTGTCCTTGTCTGTATCCTAACATTCCCCCCTTGGTGAAGTTTGAAGCGAGTTGCATGTTTCTCGCAGGTCTGGCAACGAAGGATCAGGGACAGCGTTTAGCGATTGCTTTCCCAAACAATATCAAAATCCATCTGGCAAAAAAGCTCTTAATTTTTCAGTGGAAAGAGCGTGGAGCCCACCAAAAAGCTTGTTTTATGCAACAAATTATTTTAAGTCATAAATTTGTAAACTCTGACCTTTCGGAAAAAAACACCATGGAATCTAGAATAACGACCTGGAAGTAACCAGATCGGTTATTCTCCCTCGTTGCCAGAAATCTCCTGTTAAGAGTGTGTAATTAAAGAAGCTGTTCAATTTTTTTTTAATTACCGTATTTTTCAGAGTATAAGACACACCTTTTTCCCTCAAAAAAGAGGTTGAAAATCTTGGTGCGTCTTATACACAGAATACAGCATTTTTTTGCTTCCTTAAACCCCGTCCAAAACGGCCATGCAGAGCCTTTAGGAGGCTTTCAGAGAGCTCCTGTGGGCTGGAGAAGGCAGAAATGAGCAAGAAACGGGCCGTTTTTTTGCTCAGTTTTGCCTCAACATTCCCCAGGAGCACTCTATAAGCCTCCTAAAGGATATTCATGCCCCCCTTTTTTTTGACAAAAAACAGGCCCATTTTTGTGGAAAATGGGCCATTTTTTGCTCGTTTTGGGGGGGCACCCCCCAGGAACACCCTATAAGCCTCCTAAAGGCTACTCATGCCATTTTTTAGAAGAAAAAAAAAGCAGACCCATTTTTTGCGAAAACCGGGCCACTTTGGGGAGGTTTGCAGAGTGCAAAAACTTTTTATTTTTTTTTAATTTGCCTCTTAAAAACCTTGATGTGTCTTATACTCCGGTGCTTCTTATAATCTGAAAAATACGATAGCACAGGTTTAATTCCCTCTTCCCTTTTCCTTCCCGGCCGATTCCCGCAGCATGGATAGAAACGGGACGATGACGATCGATTGGAATGAATGGAGGGATTATCACCTTTTGCACCCGGTGGAGAATATTCCAGAAATTATCCTGTACTGGAAACACTCAACGGTAAGACGGGAAGATCTCATGGGCACGTAGAACCAGAACAAATTTTGATTGCGGTCACAGAGCAGCAAATTAAAAAAAACATTAAAACCGCCGTTTTGGATCATACGCTGCAAGTGTGAAAAACGTCCATGAGTCGTGTTTTTCCATGTGGTTGTAACTTTGAAAATGGCCCCTCAAATGAATCGTCGTAAGTTGAGGCCTACCTGCAGCTGTGCCTGTGCAGCTACATTTTCCGACTGAAAGGCCTTCAGAGTGCCCTGATGATGGCGGCAGAGGCTGATGGGTCTTGGCTTTGTTGTCTTTCAGATTTTTGATGTGGGGGAGAATCTCGCCGTCCCGGATGAATTCACCATAGAAGAGAGGCAGACGGGGATGTGGTGGCGCCATCTGGTGGCAGGAGGAGGCGCCGGTGCTGTATCCAGGACCTGTACTGCCCCCCTGGATCGTTTGAAGGTGCTAATGCAGGTAGGAAAGACCACCGAGGCATGGGAGCTGTTTTCCACACAATTCTTTGTCTTTGAATAGAGCAGGGGTGTCAGACACAAGGCCTGCGGGCTGGATCCTTCCCACAGGGTCCTTAGATCTGCCCGCAGGGTCGCCCTGGAAACAACGAAGGACCGGCCCATGGTGCCCCTGCCAGGAAAAATGGAGGTCTGGAGGCCCGAGCTCTATTTTCACTGGCAAAGGGTTGCAGGAGACCGTTGCAGCAGGTCGGTTGAGCTCCATTTTCTGCTGCGACAGACTCCTGCAACCCTTTGCTAGTGAAAATAGAGCTTGGGAGGATTGTATGCGGCCCTCCAGACCGCCATTTTCACCGGCAAAGGAGACCGTTGCAGCAGGAAACGGAGCTCAAATGCACGTTTTCGCTGACAGAGTGCTCGAGCCAGTACTGGTGCCCCCCCCCCAACATGAGTGACATCAAGCTGGCCATGCCCACCCGAGGTCAAATACAACTCTGATGAAATCAAGTTCGACACCCCTGGAATAGAGGGAACACTTGAATGTATTCTGACCTCGGCTTCCCCAAACCACAAAGCAGACTCCTTGTCCCGAGAAAACCACTTTTTATTAAGTTACTATGAATTCCTCTCACTCACCTCCAGCAAAGTCTTTCAAAGGTGAATTTACAGTCACAGATCTTATCTGGCTTGGAGAGCTGCCAGGCCGATCTCTGCAGAACTTGGCAAGGAGCCTCGGAGAGTCACGAGCCAATGAAGCGAACTAATGGTCTCCTGCAAACTCCACTCCCCTTTCACTCCTCTTTTATTTCCTCTGGGAGGGGCCATTCATCGTGCACCTGTGGCCTTACTCCCAAGTCGACCCCTGTTCTTTAGCTGTTCCCTTCATCTGGCAATTCTCTGGGAACAGGCTCCAGCTGTTCTTCTGCCTCACTGATGTCTCTGAAGGCAGCTGATAACTGTCAGACGGCCTTGGCCCCCTCTCTGCGTCCGACACAGAGCCCTCCCCCCGAGCCTTCCCCAGACTCCAGGACTGGCCCCGGTTCCTCCCCAACCTCCTCACTGTCCGACCGCTGCCAGCTCTCTCTGCTGCTTGCTGGCGGGTCACAACAGAATGTTCCAAAGCCACCATGTCAATGGCCAAAAATTGGCAGCCACCGCCGACTTCAGAAGCAAAGGAAACCAATATGAAAGTTCAAACATGTGACACCCAGCCGAAGTTCTTGGAAATTTGCCTTTTGCATAAGAATCGTCCTTACATCATTCTGGTCATGCTTCGGCTCCCAAAGTACTACACGTCCCTATAAAGTTGGCAAGCCTAGACCCATGTCACCGCGTTGCTGAATGACCTTTCGGCCTTTACGGGTCCGGCTTTGGCAGGACAGCTCTTGGTGGGGCGCGAGATGACTCATGACTTGGTGGCACTGTTTTCCCTGTTGGCACGATCAAAGGACAGCAGAGTTCTTTGTTGCGTGTCAAACGAGGACTTTGGACTTTGCGTGGAAGCGGCCCAAGCTGTCCATCCACACTTTTTTTAAAATCAAATTTGGTGTGGGTTTAGCTGCTGTACCAAAGTTCATGTTTTCTTTGGATCTTGTTTTCCCCTAAAGCTTCCACTTTTTAAAAATGGCATGGAATGGAATAGAATAAAATAGAAAATGGAATGGAATATGGAATGGAATGGAATAGAATAGAATAAAGAATTCAATATGGAATATGGAATGGAATAGAAAATGGAATGGAATGGAATAGAATAGAGAATTGAATATGGAATGGAATGGAATATGGAATGGAATGGAATAGAATAGAATAGAAATTAGAATAGAATAAGGAATAGAATAGAATAGGAAATAGAATAGTATAGAATAGAGAATTCAATGTGGAATATGGAATTGGAATATGGAATGGAATAGAATAGTAATTAGAATAGAATAAGGAATAGAATAAGGAATAGGAAATAGAATAGTATAGAATAGAGAATTCAATATGGAATATGGAATGGAATATGGAATGGAATAAAAAATGGAATGGAATATGGAATGGAATTGGGATATGGAATGGAATAGAATAGAGAATGGAATATGGAATGGAATAGAAAATGGAATGGAATGGAATAGAATAGAGAATTGAATATGGAATGTGGAATGGAATATGGAATGGAATTGGAATGGAAAATGGAATAGAATAGAGAATTAAATATGAAATATGGAATGGAATATGGAATGGAATTGGAATGGAAAATAGAATGGAATGGAATAGAATAGAAATTAGAATAGAATAAGGAATAGAATAGAATAGGAAATAGAATAGTATAGAATAGAATAGAATTCTTAATTTTGCCAAGTATGATTGGATACATAAAGAATTTGTCTTTAGTACATACGCTCTCAGTGTACATAAGGAGAATAAAATACATTCATCAAGAATAAAAAGATGCAATGGTGATAGTCAAGGTTACTAATAAGCAATCAATAAATTGTAAAGATACAGGCAACATGGTTATAAGTAGGAAGAGAAAGGTACTAGGAAGGAAGAGAAGAAGAATAGTAATACAGCCTTAGTAAATTATTTGACAGTGTTGTGGGAATTACCTCCTTGGACCAGTTTAAGGCAAATTGAACTGGTAGCTTGGTGTGTCGGTGAGAAAAACTGCTGGAAACGCATCAACGGTCTCCTCCTCAACCCAAAATTGTCTCTTTTCTCAGGTCCACGCTTCTCGCAGCAACAACATGTGCATTGTCGGAGGGTTTTCTCAGATGATCAGAGAAGGTGGCCCCAGGTCCCTTTGGCGTGGCAACGGCATCAACGTCTTGAAGATCGCCCCGGAATCGGCTATCAAATTCATGGCTTATGAACAGGTAAAAGCGTCAAGGACAACCACCACCACCACCCCCCAAGACTCCGGGGTGATTTGTGCATTTCCATTTTGGAGGCTGTTGAGGGAGGGAGAAGGAAGCAATTGACAGCAAGGGCACTTACACTTATATTCCGCTTCACGGTGCTTCAAAGCCTTCTCTAAGCGGTTTACAGAGTCAGCCTCTTGTCCCCCAACAATCCGGGTCCTCATTTGACCCACCTCAGAAAGGTTGGAAGGCTGAATCCACCTTGAGCCGGTCAGGATCGAACTGCTGGCAGTGGGCAGAGTTAGCCTGCGATTCTGCATTCTAACCACTGTGCCACCACAGCAGGTGGATGGATGGATAGATGGATAGCAATAGCACAGACTTATATACCCCTTCACAGTGCTTTCCAGCCCTTTAAGCAGTTTACAGAGTCAGCAATCTAGGTCCTCATTTTACCGACCTCAGAAGGCTGAGTCAACAACCGTGAGCCTGGTGAGATTCAAACTGCCAAATTGCAGTCAGCCAGCAGTCAGCAGAAATAGCCTGCAGTACTGCACTCTAACCACTGCGCCACCGTGGTTTATGTAGACTTCTCCAGGCTAAGCATGGAACACCTTTCTCTGCAGATCAAACGTTTCATCGCAACAGACCAAGAGGTCTTGAGGATTCACGAGAGGCTGGTGGCCGGTTCATTGGCTGGAGCCATTGCACAGAGCAGCATTTACCCCATGGAGGTGAGTTGCCTTCTCTTCTTTGCTCTCCTGGGCACGGTTTCAAACTTGGCTGGAGGTTGAAGATCTGAAGAAGCTGATCTGCTGCCATCTTGATCCGAGGTCTCCACACTTGGCAACTTTTAAGACTTGTGGACTTCAACTTCCCAAAATTCCTCAGCCGGTTGAGGAATTCTGGGAGTTGAAGTCCACAAGTCTTGAAGATCCCAAGTTTGGAAACCCCTGACCTTAGATGGACAGCATTGTTGATCATGCTGTGAAAAATAACAGAGACTAGAAGACTGGAGGGTGGGAGGCAGATTGGGGAAGATGGTTTGAGGACATTCAACCTTCCCTCTTGACGTTCTCCAGGGCTTTCTTCATCAGAGATATTGGTGCACCTCTACCTCTCCCTTGCTCTTCCTTGGCGGTGAAATCTTCTGTGCATCCGACCCAGAGGTGGTGGTGTTCCCTGTCTCCCTCCTGCCTAGATTTCTCACAACTCTTCCTCTCGTTGGCGTAGGTTCTGAAAACCCGGATGGCCCTGCGTAAAACTGGGCAGTACACAGGGATGCTGGACTGTGCGAAGAACATCCTTGCCAAAGAAGGACTAGGTGCTTTCTACAAGGGCTACGTTCCCAACATGCTGGGGATCATTCCGTATGCTGGGATTGACCTGGCCGTTTACGAGGTAAGCCATGTGGCTCTTCTCTCTGGCAAGAAACAGAGGTTCTTGAGATGGTGGTTGGTGGCCCTCAAAACCCCCAAACAGAAGGCCTAGCGGTCTTCGGCTCCAGCTTCTCTCTGAAACCTTAACCGCTCCATGCCAAATGGCATTTGCTCAAGTTCAAGGTTCTTGAACCAAGTTGGCTCTCCGTTGACTGTTGATGGTTTCCTTCTAGACGTTGAAAAACAGCTGGTTGCAACATTACGCCGTGAACAGTGCAGATCCAGGGGTCTTCGTCCTGTTGGCCTGTGGTACCATGTCAAGCACTTGTGGACAATTGGCCAGCTACCCCCTTGCTTTGGTACGGACACGAATGCAAGCTCAAGGTAAGATAACACCCCAGTGTTCTGATCTAGGCCTCACCCAAAAGCACGAAGCAGATTCCTGGTCCCGACAAAACCTTTGTTATTAAATGAATGTGAATTCCTCCCATTCACATTCAGCGGAGGTCTTTCAAAGGAGTATTTATGACCACAGACCTTATCTTGCTTGGAAAGCTGCCAGGCAAATATTTTCAAAATGAGGTGCTGTGCGAGGAAAGGCTGGGCACAGAGTCTCTGAGATTCACGGACAGATCTTCACACTACTGAAACATTGAACAAATTGCCTCCTGCAAAGTCCCCTCCCCTTTCGTTCCTCTTTTATTTCCTCTGGGAGGGGCCATTCATCGTCCACCTGTGGCCTTACTCCCAAGTCAACCCCTGTTCTTTAGCTGTTCCCTTTGTCTGCTCATGCACACACTGGGAACAGGCTTCAGCTGTTCTTCTGCCTCACTGATCCCCGACTCCGAAGGCAGCTGATAACTGTCAGACAGCCCTGGCCCCCTCTCTGCCTCCGACACAGAGCCTTCCCCAGACTCCAGGACTGGTCCAGGTTCCTCCCCAACCTCCTCACTGCCAGCTCCGCAAGCACAGTTTTCGATACATTGGAATATGTGTTCCAAATAGGTCTTCCCTGGTTGTAGAAATATGGCATATCAATGAGGAAGAAGGCCACAAAATTCATTTCTCATGCCATTCGTAGTTGGTTTGTGCGTCTTAGAGAGTAAGATATTAAATCACGGAATCATGGGTATGGAAGGGACCTTGGAGGTCTTCTAGACCAAGCCAGAATGCCTAGACCAGGGCTCAGCAACCCGCGGCTCTGGAGCCGCATGTGGCTCTTTCATCCCTCTGATGCGGCTCCCTGTCGCCGGTTGGCTGCACAATTGATAGGGCTTTCGCTTAGGACAGATAGAGGAAAAAGGACGCTAGGAGGAGACTCTATGGTGGGGGAACTGGACTTCCAGTTGGCAGAGGAAAAAGGATGCCGCGCTAGGAGGAGACTATGGTGGGGAAAGCGGACTTCCGATCGGCTCCAGAATTGAATGTGAGGCTTCCGGTGAGGACTTTTGTGGCTCTTTGAGTGTTTAAGGTTGCCGACCCCTGCCTTAGACCATCCCAGACAAATCGGTGTTCAGGAATAGACTGGACCAATGGACCATGACTTCTTACCTGTCGCAATCAGGAAATGGTCCCTTAGTTCAAGTTTGCATTTCCCTCCATATGCTGTACTCGTTGTTGGTACCCATAGGAGCTATGGAGAATAGAATCATAGGTCAGGTTGGAGGACTTTCTCCTAGTCCAACTCAGAATCCTCAGATCAACCCAGGATCTCAACCCCGTTGACCGTCTCCTGTCTTCCCTTTCAGCCTCCATCGAAGGTGCCCCGGAAGTCACCATGAGGAGCCTCTTCAAACACATCCTGAAGACCGAAGGCGCCTTTGGGCTCTACCGGGGCCTGGCCCCCAATTTCATGAAGGTGATCCCTGCCGTGAGCATCAGCTACGTGGTCTACGAGAACTTGAAGATGACTCTGGGGGTGCAGTCGCGATGACCACCAAGTGGCCTCTCGTGGACTCCTTTGGCCGAGCCTCGGAGCGACAGCTCTTGGGCGGAATGGCCGTTTCATTCTGTGAATGGGTTGAAGACACTAATGAGTTGTGTGAACCAAGCTGTGATAACTCCCAGGCCCAGAAGGGACTGGGGGGAAAGAGGGGTGGGGTGGGGCATTTATCTTTGTCTTGCTGTCAGAAGCACCAGGGCGGGGGAGTGAAGGACCAAACCAGGAAACCCCCCCACCCCGCCCCCTCCTCTCTATCCTTTGGCTAGGAGACCATCCCAAGTTGCTTCTAAAGGAGCCAAAGACTTGGGACAATCACTTTCCCCCCAATCCGCTTCAGAGCGGGACGATAGATCCATCCTCCCCTCTCTGTTTCTCTTGTTGGGGCCGCCCGCGTCTCCCGCCCACGGCTTCGGTTCCCCAAATAAGACCTGGATAAGGTAGAAATGGCTAAGAGCCAACCCCCCCCCCCAATACTTTGCTGTTTACATCACATTCTGCTGGGTGAGAGCGATTTACATTACAATCCTGACACTGCAATGTATATTTTTTTAATTTAAAACAAAAAAACCAGGTTGGAGGGATGAGGAATGTTACTTTTATCTCCTCCTCCTCCTCCTTCTCCTCTTCCTCCTTCCTCTCTTCCTCCTCCTCCTCCTCCTCCTGCTCTTCCTCCTCCTTTTCCTCCTTCCCCCCCAAAAAAAGCTGGACAGGCAGAGCGAAAGAGGGCGGTAATTTATTTTTTTGCCAGCCTGCAAAAATGAGATGCACTTAATTTTGGAAGGCCCCCTGTCAAGGTGTGTCTTCGCTGCTGATTATCAGGGGGGGATACAAAATCTCTGCTTTCTGTTGCAACCTTTCTCTCTCCCCTCCCCCCTCCTCTTTGGCTCCCGAGGAGCATCGTTTTTGGAAACTCTTGAACCGCATGGCTGTTCCGTCTTTAGTTCCTTCTGGAGACGGATGCCAACACTGGGTTAGGGTGTAGGAGAGTGGGTTACAGCCTTTTGGGGGGGGGGGATGTTTAGGGGTAATAAGTAGCTTTTTGCTACAGGGAGCAAAAAAGGGGTTAGTTTGATAATGGAGCAGCACATTGTCTTAGTGGGGGGTTGGAAAAAATTGAGCTGCCTTGTTTTATCTCCTTTTTCTGCTAGGTCCTTCTCCCAAGGGAAAAAGGGAAAATTGTAGCAGCCGTATTTATGACTTTCCTGAGGGGCTGTTTAGCCCTCCTGGGGAGATGGGGGGGAAAATGACAATTCTCTGAATTTTTTTCGGAGGCCAGCCCCTCTCATTTCATTTCTTGTTTTTACTGCTTAGAAACGTATTTATTTTGTATTTATTTGGAAGGCGGAGCCGCGCCTACCCATCTATTTTTATAGATTTTCGTTGCCACAGAGTTTGTTTGTTCATGTCCTTCGTCTCCTGTTATTTTTGTAGAGGTTCTCTGTATTTATGTTCTGAATTAAAAACAAACAAATGTTTATTTTGCACGTTGAAACTTGGAATTCCCCCTCCCCCTGCCCCCGGAGGAAGAAGGAAGAAGAAATGGAGGCAATCGCCTCACCGAAAGGGCGCCGGCAAAGTTCGCCTTTCAGTGAGCGAGCGCTGCCCGTTTTATGTTTGAACCACTGACAGGAGGGAAAAATGTTGAGCAGATGAGGAGGAAAAGGGATGGTGACGGTGGAGAGAATCTTGTTTTCACTTGCACGAGAGTTTCAGATCTGCCTCCTCCTTAACCTTCCTCGGGGATTGGGGCTGGTGGATGACCTAACCGCGCGCGTTTTGGGTTGCGTTGATGTTTTTCTTCTTCGATAATGCAAAGGGCTGGTTGGACTCTAGAGGGAGATCTCAGGGACCACCCAAAAAACAAGCAAACACATCACCACGAGGTGCCAGTTTCGTTAACGCACGGAAGAAGGCGGGAAGCTGCTGCTGGGAAGGCCGTCAGGTGCCCCAAGCGAAGGCGCCTCTTCCCAAATTCACCAAACCTTCGCAAGGAGAAGCTACGATCTCGAAGCAGCAGCGCCCCCTGATGTCCTTCACCCATCCGGTCTCAGCTGCTCTGTGTTCCGAAAGACTAATTTGATGGGTAGTTGTGGCGGCATTCAGCGTCTCTCTTTTCTCCGTCCTTTGTGTTGGGACCATCCGCACGCTCGTCTTCACTTCACCACAGTGAAGCACAGTGTCTGTCCAGATCGGTGATAATGACAGTGTCGTGTCCTCCCCCCCCCTCCCCTTGTTCTTCTCACGAGTTGTCATGTTTGTCTAGGCAACCCTTTCTTTCCTTACCATTGGTGGCCTGGAGATAGTATTCGGAACATGCAAATCAATGCAAAATTAACCACCTCGGGAGCTGTAACTCGGGTGTACGAAGAGCAGAAAAAAATAAATAAATCCAGAAGTCTTTGATGGTAGGAAACAGTTTGCTAATAAAGGTTTATCATGCTAATATTTCTACGGCTTCGGGTTGTCTTCGTTTGTTTTTTTCAGGTGGACCAACACACGGGTGAAATGTTACCTGTTGTAAAAAAAAAATGCTTTAAAAAGTTTTTTAAAAAAGTTCTGATGATCAGCTGTGCAACAAATCAGCTGTGCCACACGATTGTCGGAACTTTTTAAAAAACTTTTTAAAGCATTTTTTTTAAACTACCGGTTGGGAAGAATGGGTAGTTAAAAAATGCTAAAAAAATGTTCCAACGATCAGCTGTGCAACAATTACCTTATTTTTCAGAGTATGAGACGGACCTTTTTCCCTCAAAAGAGGCTGAAAATCTGGGTGCGTCTTATATACTGAATACAGCATTTTTTGCCTCCTGAAACCCCACCCCTTCACCATAATGGCCGTGCATAGCTTTTAGGAGGCTTTCAGAGTGCTCCTGGGTGTTGGGGAGGGCAGAAATGAGTGAAAAATGGGCCAGCCCCCAAGAGCACTCTATAAGCCTCCTAAAAGCTATCCATGCCCTTTTTTTTGACAAAACATGGACCCGTTTTCATGAAAAACGGGCTGTTTTTTGCTTATTTTTGGCTCCACCCCCAGCCTCCCAAGAGCACTCCACAAGCCTCCTAAAGTCTATCCATGCCCCTCCCTTTAAAAAAAAAAAACAGGTCATTTTTGGGAGGTTTGCAAAAACAAAATTGCCTCTTCAACTTTCTTCGGAGAGTTACAAACCAATGAAGCGAACTAATGATCTCCTGCAAACTCCACTCCCCTATCGCTTCTCTTATTTCCTCTGGGAGAGGCAATTCATTGTCCATCTGTGGCCTTATTCCCAAGTTGACCCTTGTTCCTTAACTGTTCCCTTCATCTGGTAACTCTGCGCATGCACACACTGGGAACAGGCTCCAGCTGTTCTTCTGCCTCACTGATTTTCGACTCTGAAGGCAGCTGATAACTGTCAGACCGCCCTGGCCCCCTCTCTGCGTCCGACACAGAGCCTTCCCCAGACTCCAGGACTGACCCATGTTCCTCCCCAATCTCCTCACTGTCTGAATCTGCTGCCAGCTCCACTGGCCACTGGCGGGCCACAACACCAACTTCAAGGTGTGGCTTCTCACTACTCCATGGCTATTTCTAAGCTCAAGCGCCATTAGATCAATGTGTCCATTGGGAATTAAATGTGTTTTTTGGGGGGGAAGCTTGTTCAAAATACATAGGACTGTTCTGTTGATCTTGTGTAAGTGAGACCTCTCCTAAGACCACCTTAGAAGAAACCCCTACGGCCTCTTCTAAGAGGTCTCGCATGCAAATGCTAATTCATCGTCTAGGGGACTACAGAAAGGTCATTCTCCATAAAACATGTCCCTGTTAAAAGCAAGTTTATTTGAACTAGAAATGATGCAGGACAGCAATTCAGCCACAAATCTTCCCTTCAGGTCATGGCCCTTGTTTGGAGCACCTGCTGCCGCTTGGACTCAGGTGTCGTCTTTCTGGAACAGGTGCTTACATTTAACCAGTCTCCTCTGTTAGATGTATGGACAGCTGCTAGCACAGGTTTGATGAACACGGAATGTGCAAACAAGCATTGGTTTGGAAAACGCAATCGGAAGTGGTAACATCGAGACCAGTGATGGCAAACCTTTTCGGCACCAAGTGTCCAAGCTAGAAATGTCCGTGGATGCGTCCCTGTGTGCATGCTGGAGCACCGGAAAACCGAAGACCGGTTGCCCGTTGCTCACATGTCTGGTTTTTGCCCAGTTTTCGGGGCATTTTTGGGTTGTTTTCAAGCCATTTTGGGGGAGTTTGCCCGGAAAATGGCCCCCGAAACAGCTTGTTTTGGGGCTGTTTTCAGGGCCATTTTCAAGCCATTTTCAGGGAGTTTTTTTGGGAGTTTTTGTCCTGGAAAATGGCCCAAAATGGTCCAAAAACCAGCTTGTTTTTGACCCATTGTCAGGCCTTTTGGGGGGCATTTGTGGCCCAGAAAATGGCCCCCAAAACAGCTTGTTTTGGGGCTGTTTTCAGGGCCATTTTCAAGCCATTTTCAGGGAGTTTTGGGGGGAGTTTTTGTCCTGGAAATGGCCCAAAAACAGCTTGTTTTTGACCCGTTGTCAGGCCTTTTGGGGGGCATTTGTGGCCAAGAAAAAGGCCCCCTAAAACAGCTTGTTTTGGGACCATTTTCAAGCCATTTCCAGGCCTCTTTTCAGGGTGTTTTTGGCCTGGAAAAAAGGCCCAAAATGGCCCCCAAACCAGCTTGTTTTTGGACCGTTTTCCAGCACTCCAGTGCCCACGAAGACCAGCTGACTGGCGCGCCTGTGCACACTGGAAACCTGAACAGCAGCTCGCCATCACGGATCTAGACCATGGAAACTTTAAGCAAACCCAACCTTGGTTAGGACTTGTTTGGCTGACCCCCAAGAGTTCCAAGGCTCTGAGCTAGGCTTAAAAACCGAAAAATATCCAGCCCTTCTCTTAAGGAAAGGGCAAATATTTTCTGGAAAATCAGAATACGGTTGGCCGGATGGACAGTCTCCAAAAGTTCATCCCTTCTCAAGATGCCTTTAGAAGAAACGACCATTTTAGAACGCTTCAGATTTGCCATGCTGGTGGTTCTCCACAGAGGGTGACCGTTCTGGTCTGCTTCTTTCCACATCATAACTTTCTAAAAGCAGGAAGGACCTCAAAAGGGCGTCCTCCTCCTTTGCCATGGGTGAGGCTGGAGCAGCTGTGGGTGCCGAATGCCAGGAATGGAAGCCCGTTCATTGTTGCAGTCCCCAGGAATGAAGGATGATACGATTCACAAAGCCGGCTCGAAAGGCATCTACGTAGCTCATCCAGGAGGGGGAGACTTTGGCCAAGAGTTTGGCATCTTGTACAGTACATGCAGCTCTTTCCAGAGTTGGTGAAATCTCTTCTTGACTCAAAACGCCAGTAGCGGCGTTTAAGATGCATGACGAGTTTAGAAATTCAAGGCAAAGGTAGACTCTTCTCAACCGGGGATAACTCAAAAGTAGAATAACAGAGTTGGAAGGGTCGTCTAGTCCCGTGACCCGACAAATGCGCGCACGACAAAAGTGCGGCGACGAAACCGCGGTGAGAAAACCGCGATGTCATAAACGCACCCACAAAAACGCGCCGACAAAAGTGCCCCCACAAAAGCGCGATTTAAGTTAAGGTCAGGGTTAGGTTCAGGGTTAGGGTTAGGGTTAGGGTTAGAGTTATTAGGTTGTTATTACATGTTTGTTGAAGGCGCGCTTTTGAAGGCCCACTTTTGTCGGCGTGCTTCTGCGCTCATTCATCGGCGCGATTTCGACCTTGCGGTTTTCTCGCCGCGGTTTCGGCAGGAAAATCTACACCACTTCAGACAAGTGGCTATCCAACATTTTGGGTCACCTCTGGCAGCACGTTGAGACTGATCAAATTGGCAACTCCACGACTGGCAAGGAAAAGGGCCTTTGTTTTTTTACAGCAGCAGTCACCAACTGGTTGTCCGTGGACTATTAGTGGTCCGTGAGAAAATTTTTCGTGGTCCGCAGAGAGATTTTTGCACCTTTTATATTGCACTAAATCAGGGATCCTCAAACTATGGCCCACCAAAGCAATTACTCCCACTCGTTGACGGGATGGGGTCCTTCAGGCACTTAGCTTGGCTGCCTGTTTAGTAGCAGTCACCAACTGGTAGTCCGTAGACCATTAGTGTTCTGTGAGAACTACGGCCCGCCGAAGCAATTACTCCCACTTGCTGATGGGATGGGGTCCTTCAGGCACTTAGCTTGGCTGCCTGTTTAGTAGCACCAGCCCTTCCCTCCCTCCCTCCCTGGGAGTCCAGGCACTTCAGTGAAGGGTGCACGGAACTTCGGCCAGGCTCCTCAAAAGACAGAGTTTGCCGGGGGCCGATTTAGCGCTCGGGCTGGCTACAAGACAAAAATTGATTCTTGGCTGTATTTGAGATTCCTAGCTGCAATGGGCAGCAAAGCTAGGGTTCACCCCGGGCGCTTCTCTCCGCTGACAGGCAGCTAAATAAGTGCCTAAAGGACCCCATCTCATCACTAATTCATATGAGTGGTCCACGAGATTTAAAATTATGACTTTAGTGGTCCCTGAGGTCCGAAAGGTTGGTGACCTCTGCTTTACAGGCCAAATTCTCTTGAGGTCCACCTTTAAGTCCGAGGCTAAATGTGATGCAAATTCCGTGTGGATTGAAAGGACAGGAGGTGACCTATTTCATTGGTGGCTTCTCGTCTGCTGAGCGTGGGGAGAGAGAGAGAGAGAGAGAGAGGAGTTAGTGTGCAAATATTTGGCTCTTGAGGCGTGTAGATTTCCCTTAGGTGAACTTCTTGTGAAAGAAGTGCACTGTGTTGAAAAGTAGGCAACTTTGGCTGAAGGAGGAAAGTTTCCGCCTAACATGATTTTTAGGAGGGCGGCTGTACAAGGGCTTCAAGCCAAGAGTTGTGTCTCTGAAGGGTAGTAAGAAATTGGTCAGTCCTTCAAGAAAACATTATGTATAAAGATAGATCTGCCAAGTGTTGGAAGTGTAATCAACCATTGGGTCCATAATATCATATGTGGTGGACTTGCCCAAAAGCTAAAAGTATTGGACAAAAATACACACCTGGTTGGAAAAAGTGATAAAGCAGCATATAGACCTGAAACCAGAGATATATTTTGTTGGGCGTGCTACTTGAAAAACACGAAAAAAAAGACTATATATTTGGTTTTACATATACTAACTGCAGCCAGAATTGTATCTGCACAACAATGGAAATACTATGAGACTCCATGAAGAAAATGCGCAGAAATGGATAGACTAACATTTACTGTTAAGGATAAAGAAGAAACTGAATATTTTTTGATGTGGCATGTATTTTATCAACGGTTAGACAACAGAAACAGACGTTAGAAAGGAGGAGATATAAAAAGAGGAAATGTTAATGTGGAGAGAATTTGATGATGAAGATGTTATGTATTACTGCAATTATATTAATATATAGTTATATTATTAACAGGATTGTGACATATATAATAACAAGTATGTGGATTAAAGATAAAAGTTCCCCTCGCACATGCGTGCTAGTCGTTCCCGACTCTAGGGGGCGCTGCTCATCTCCATTTCAAAGCCGAAGAGCCAGTGCTGTCCGAAGACGTCTCCCTGATCATGTGGCCGGCATGACTAAACACCGAAGGCGCACGGAACGAAGGTGCATGTTCCCTTCCCACCAAAGGTGTTTCCTATTTTTTACAATAGAATTCCTTATGCCACCAGACTCAGGATTTTGGGCTTGGACAATCTGAAATTGCGCCGCCTGCAGTCGGACCTAAGCATAGTACACAAAATTGTCTGCTACAATGTTTTACCTGTCAACGACTACTTCAGCTTCAACCGCAACAACACACAGGAAAACAATAGATACAAACTCAAGGTCAACCGCTCCAAACTCGATTGCGGAAAATACGACTTCAGTGACAGAGTGGTCAACGCCTGGAATGCTCTACCTCAGTGATCCCCAATCCCCGGTCCGCGGAGTACCTGGCACCGGGCCGTGCAGCGGCCGGGGGCCATGATCGCTGCAGCGGCCGGGGGCCATAGTTTCTTTCTGTATGCAAATTAGGGCTAACTGGCACAAGGGGTGTTACTGGACCGCTGGTGGCACTCTGACGTCACCAGCGGCCCACCGCCCCCCTGTGTCCAGCGCCACCCTTCTCATTCCTTTTCAGCGCTTCAGCGCTGGCCGATTCCTGAAAAAAACCTAAGAGCGCCTGCGCAGCTACGTAGGGCTAGCGTAGACAGCGCTAGTAGCGTAGCCTTGCACTTTATATTTATGTAATTGTATTTTATTTTGTAAGGCATGTTTAAATACAATAAAATAAAAGTTGTTTAATCAAAACAATCTGATATATAAACAATGTGTCATCGCGAACAACGCCCCCCCCCCACCCCTGCGCGCGCTCAGCGGGCCACGGTAAAATTATCAAAGGCTGACTGGTCCGCGGCGATAAAAAGGTTGGGGACCACTGCTCTACCTGACTCCGTTGTTACATCCTCAAACCTCCAAAACTTCAATCTCAAACTGTCTACTATGGACCTCACCCCATTCCTAAGAGGTCGGTAAAGAGGGGGCATGCATAATCGCACCAGCGTGCCTACTGTCCCTGTCCTACTCTCCCCATTTATCTGTATTCATTTCCTTTGTTCATATCCATGTTCATACTTATACCTGCTATCTTGTACATGTTGAGAGCCGAGGTGGTGCAGTGGTTAGAGTGCAGCACTGCAGGCTACTTCAGCTGACTGCAGTTCTGCAGTTCGGCTGTTCAAATCTCACCGGCTCAAGGTTGACTCAGCCTTCCATCCTTCCGAGGTGGGTAAAATGAGGACCCAGATTATTGGGGGCAATATGATGACTCTGTAAACCGCTTAGAGAGGGCTGAAAGCCCTATGAAGCGGTATATAAGTCTAACTGCTATTGCTATTGCTATGTTTGACCAGCTACTAAATAAATAAATATTGGCACCACTTCCCGGGGAGCCCTGGCACAAGATCAATCAACATGGCGCACACTGATCCGCCAAGGGTGCCAGACATCTGAAGACAGAAGGACCATCGTAGCACAAGAAAAGCGACCACTCCGCCAAGCCAGAGTTGCAAACATTGCTGCAACAATGGTGCCCACCCATACCTGCCCGATATATGGCACAATGTTTCATGCCCATAAACATTCCGGCCATCTGCGGACACATTGTGGACAGCCCACAACCTATTAGATGTCAAGATGTCCTCTTCAAACATAATGGACGAACATCGAGGAAGTCTGGACGGTCCATCCCCCTCCAGTTAAAAACTGGCACCTTTTTCGGCTCTTGTGTTTTGAGAAAAATGTTCTTGGGAGTCAGATCTGCCTTTTTTTTTTAAAGTTGCCAAGGTTTTTTAAAAATTTTTTTTTTAATTTTTAAAACCAACAAAAACAAGAAATACAAAAAAAACCTCCTCGATTTCGTCAAGCATGTCGTTTGGTTACAAACTTTTGTGCATCAGTTTTTGCAATTAGAAATAAGATCACTGGTTATCCATCAAACATAACTAAATACATCATTATCATTGAGCGTTATGTTTTCAGGTTACTGCTAATATTAATCATCCATAGAGCATACAATACTTATAGTGTGGGATATTCAACTCCAAAAATAGTTTTCCAATGATGATGTAATGAATAATTGATACATACATGTTGTGGCCCAGCAGGAGCTATTGGAGCTGCCACCAGACTCCGACAGCGAGGGGCTCTATGAGTTGGCTCTGGAGGATGTGGAGGATCCTGGACAGGGTTCCGACTCCAAGCAGGGTGCAGAGAGGCTGGTTGGCCACCAGGAGGCACCTGAACCTTGGACCAGTGGGGAGGAGATAAGGGAGAGTGAGCCGGACGCCAGCAGTGAGTTGTTCCTGGATGCCCGGCACCGAAAAGCTAATAGGCGTAAGGAACAGTTGCGCAATTACAGGAGGTAATTGCACTCAGCTGGTGGTCATTAGGCTCCTCTCCAGACTATAAAAAGACTGCTTGTGCACACACCCCTCTTGCAGAAGTCAACGCAGGAACTAATGTTGGAGAACATGATTGTGAGCTTCGCAGGCTGGATTGCTGCCAGGACTTATCTGTGCTGGACTGCTGCCCCGGCTTATCTGTGCTGGTTTGCTGCCAAGGACCTGTCTGTCTGTTAATTAAATGCTGTAACTTATCTTTAGCTCGGAGTGTGCTTTGGTGTGGGACGAGGGGGGTCAGAACACATACATGAATTAAAATATTCAATAACTACTTGGATTGACAACAGATCTGGCTTTAAGGTGGCCTTCCATTGCTAACAAATGCCTGGGGTGTAGCAATCAATCAGACAGAAGCAACACGGGAGTGAGACATTTCAATGCAGGAGTCAAGAAAACATTTTGTCATCTGTGACGGGTTTTCGTCAGCTAGAATGGGGTCTTAATACAGAATGTTTCAGTTCAAATAAACTTGCTTTGACAAGGACATGTTTTAGGGAGAATGACCTTTCTGTAGTCCCCTAGGCGATGAGTTAGCGTTTGCGTGTGAGACCGCTTAGAAGAGGCCTTAGGAGTTTCTTCTAAGAAGGTCTTAGGAGAGGTCCCACTTACACAAGGTCAACAGTGCAGTTCCGTGCATTTTGAACAAGCTTCCCCCCCAAAAAATGTTTTAATTCCCAATGGACAAATTAGTCTAACGAGGCTCGAGCTTAGAAATGGCCATGCAGAAGTCAGAAGCCAAGCCTTGGCAGTTGGGTTGAGTTGAGTTGACTGCTAGGAAGGGTTGGACTATTCTCCTAATGCAGGGGTCAGCAACGGAACGCTGTTCCCTCCCCACCAAAGGTGGTCCCTATTTTTCTACTTGCATTTTTTAAACATGCTTTCGAGCTGCTCGGTTGGCAGAAGCTGGGACGAGTCACGGGAGCTCGCTCCGTTACGCGGCGCTGGGGATTTGAACCACCAAACTGCCAACCCATTCTGATCGACAAGCTCTGTATCTTAGCCCTTGAGCCACCACATCCCTTCTCAACAATGAGACCCCAGTTTAAATGACCTTGGAGGCACACCACAATCCTAGGCAAATAGCAGAGCCGTTTATAGCTACAAGAACGCAACTACTAACCCTCCCGAATTTCCAGTGATTGACCTCCTTCAACCAGGAGGAGCTTCCACCAGAACCTTTCCTTCTGCGTTTCAGTTCTCTGTCCTCCTCCAACTTTCCTCAAGCATGAATAGAGGTTGTTCATGCCTCTGAAAGAGAGAGGACAACGCTGCCCTTCACCCCAGAAAGACCCAGAGGAGAAAGTCCTCTCTTAACTCCCTCCACCTTCAAGGGCCGCGCCTTTGCTATTTAGGGTAGCGGTGCCAAGACTAAATAAATGCATTTTCCACCCATTTCTCTCTCCCACCGCCCCATACGGAGATCTGTTCCAATCCGAACAGGAAGCCAGAGAAAGAGAAAGAAAAGCGTATAGGTAGAAATATTAATGAGGCCTTCCCTCTCCCCCCCACCCCACCATCGCTGTGTTATAAAGAGCTCCATTGAAGAAGGGGATGAAGGGGAGGGAGAATATGTGCCTTCTGGGACGAGGTTTTTTATCGGCCAAAACTCAGAGAGATGGTATGAATTTTTAAACACCGTTCCATCTGGTCTGAGAGGCAGGGGTCGAAGTAGCCAAAGGCAGCTTGGAACGAAGAAAATGTCCATTTTTTGAAACGGACAGGCGAATAACAGGATTGGAAGGGCGCTGAATAACAGAGTTGGGAGGAACCTTGGAGGTCTTCTAGTCCAACCCTTTGCTCAGGCAGGAAGCCCTATACCGTTTCAGACAAATGGCTATCCAACATCTTCTTAAAGACTTCCAGTGTTGGAGCATGTATAACTTCTGGAGGCAAGTTGCTTCACTGATTAATTGTTCTCACTGCCAGGAAATTTCTCCTTAGTTCTAAGTTGCTTCTCTCCTTGATTAGTTTCCACCCATTGCTTCTTGTCCTACCCTCTGGTGCTTTGGAGAATAAGTTGACCCCTGCTTCCTTGGGGCAGCCCCTCAAATATTGGAACACTGTTATCATGTCTCCCCTAGTCCTTCTTTTCATTAAACTAGACATACCCAGTTCCTGCAACCATTCTTCATATGTTTTAGCCTCCAGTCCCCTAATCATCTTTGTTGCTCTTCTCTGCACTCTTTCTAGAGTCTCCACATCTTTTCTACATGGTGGCGACCAAAACTGGATGCCGTATTCCAAGGGTGACCTTACCAAGACATTATAAAGACCTTGATAAGGTCTTCTACCTTAGAGGTCTTCTAGTCCAACCCCCTGCTTAGGCAGGAAACCCTATCCCATTTCAGAGAAATGACTGTCCACTCTCTTCTTAAAAAGGTTCAGTGATGAAGCACTCACAAATTCTGGGGGCAAGTTGTTCCACTGGTTAATTGATTTATTCCATCCTATTCCAATTGTAATTCTGTTCTGTTCTATTCTGTTCTGTTCTATTCTATTCTCTACTTTAATCTACTCTACTCTACTCTACTCCATTCCAATTGTTATTCTATTCTATTCTCTACTATATTCCAATTGTTATTCTCTTCTATTCTCTACTCCATTCCAATTGTTATTCTATTCTATTCTAATTCTCTACTCTACTCCATTCCAATTGTTATTCTATTCTATTCTATTCCATTCCATTCCATTCCTATTTCCATTTCCATTTCCATTTCCATTTCCATTTCTATTTCTATTTCTATTTCTATTCTACTCCACCCCACCCCACCCCACCCCACCCTATCCTTATTCTTCATGGATGAATTTAATCCTTATTCAACCATCTTGTAAACAAAGAATAGGACCTTGAAGGTCTTCTAGTCCAACCCTCTCTCCCCACGGAGATCCTATGCCATTCCAGGCAAATAGTTGTCCAATCTCTTCTTAAAAACTTCCACCCACGACTTCTGGAGGCAAGTTGTTCCACTGGTTAATTGTTCTCGCTTTCAGGAAATTTCTCATTTACAGGAAAAAAACAAACTACCTTCCATCCAGTTCTACGTCTACTTTTCATCCTTCTTTTCTTTGGGGGCAGAGTCTGAAGGAGGAGGAGGAGGAGGAGGAGGAGGAGGAGGAGGAGGAGGAGGAGGAGGAGGAGGAGGAGGAGGAGGAGGAGGAGGAGGAGGAGGAGGAGGAGGAGGAGGAGGAGGAGGAGACCAGGTTTGAGAACGTGGCAGTTTCACATCAAGGCTACATAAGGGTGGAAAGCTCCTTCTAAACCAATCACTATTTGGGGTGTTTTCTGAATCCTGCTAACTCAGTGGCAAGATGCCAATGTCAACTGAGAAAGCTACGTGAGTGATTCATCTTACAGGGTCTTTAAAGGGTCTTTATTCTCCCATGGGCTGGTGTCCCAGTTGAATATGTTAATTTGGCACATAAGGAGCCACACCTTGGTATCCTGGGTCGAAATGCCAACCGAGGTGGACTGTAGATTTACTGTGCCCACTTTGGAGCTTTATTTTTTTTTATGCATAAAGTTATTTTTATTTTTTAACTTGCAAGAATTCCATTTTCGTTTAAACAGTGTGTTTGCCTGGGTACAGATAGTTTTGAAAGATAGCAGTCATCGTGTTTTAAGGATCACGGTGCCTCAGTGGCAAAGATGAGGAGCTTGTCGATCAGAAAGGTCGGCAGTTCGGCGGTTCGAATCCCAAGCACCGCGTAACGGAGGGAGCTCCCATGACTTGTCCCAGCTTCTGCCAACCTAGCAGTTCGAAAGCATGTAAAAAATGCAAGTAGAAAAATAGGAACCACCTTTGGTGGAAAAGAAACAGCGTTCCGTGAGCCTTCGGGAGTTGAGTCATGCCAGCCACATGACCACAGAGACATCTTCGGACAGTGCTGGCTCTTCGGCTTTGAAGCGGAGATGAGCAGCGCCCCCTAGAGTCAGGAACGACTAGCACTTATGTGCAAGGGGAATATTTACCTTCACCTTAGTCAAAATGTTTACATTATGTCAGAACAGGTAGATTTACTGTGCCCACCATGGTGTTTGACTTGCTATAATTAACAGAAGAGGGAAAGAAAAGCTCATTTTTTCAATCCTCCAATTAACAAAGTGAAGCCAACAATTAACAGTGAAGCCAACACCTCTTGAAAAAAAAGTGAAAGGACCTAGAATAGGGCGATTGTCTCCACAAATTACGTTGCTGAGCAAGGCAGCCCTAAAGTGAATTTTGCCCCATTTTATGACCTTTCTCGCCATAGTCGTTCAGTGAATCATTCCAGTTGTTACCTTAGTAACACAGTTGTTCAATGAATCTGATTTCCCCCTTGACTTTCCTTGTCAGAAGGTTGTGACCCTGGGATACTGCAACTGACATAAGTTCATGCCAGTTGCCAACTGTTTGAATTTTGATCACATTGATTGTGCGAATGCTGCAACGATCCTTAATGTCGTAAACCGATCGTAAGCCATTTTTCACAGTGCCGTCATAACGTTGGGCAGTAAACGAACCGTAAGTCCAGAACTACCTGTACAAGGATGGAGAAAAGAGGAAAAAAAGAAGAATAAAGATACAAAATACAAAGATAACAAACAGCGCAATGAAGGTTGAACTTCACAGTTTGAGTCTGGTATATTTTCTTCTTTTAAAAAAATAAATGTTAAAAAAAGGGAGGGCTTGCTTTTTTAGAAACTTGCAGCTTCAAATTTAGCTCCAATTTTGCAGCTGCGTCCAGAAGTCCTAAACCCCGGGTTTTTTTTATTGATTTTCTTGCATGAAAAGTCACGCTTTAAAAAAAAAAAAATTCTCACAGTGATGTGCTGCATAGAACTCTTAAAGGTGGCTGAGAAGGAAATAAATGTGGCAACAATTGTTTTGCACGCTAGAAAGAATATTGCACCTCCAATGTGAAATACCGGGCAATAATAACCATTTTATTTCAGATGGAGCTCTGTTCCGCTTTCCAACCAACTGCAAAATGTAAAAATAATAATCTATATATATAAAAGCCAAATTCCATTCACTCATCATGAAATCTCCACAACTGTAAAGCCAACAAACTTGAAATTTGTCACCTATGTTCCTCTTGGCTCCTAGGTGCTTGCTTAGAAAGGATTTTTCACAATGACCATGAGATCATTCGTATTTCTTATACAGTAATTAACACGCTCTGATGCTAGCGAGTTCTACTCTCCCTCCCCACCTGAAAAGAACTCTGTTCCAACTGCCAGTTGCCTCACATTCCGTTACCTCAGTTCAGACTGGCAGATGTTCCACTCCTTCACTCAGGAGCGGTTTGGGGCGCCTTAAAGTACTAAATGTCAGGTACCTCACCAAAATATCTACTCCTACCACTTATGGAACTGCTTCTGGACTCAAGGCGACGGGAGAGATATTCCCTTACATGTTTCAATCACCTACCACTACTTAGGCGACAGATCAAACCGGAATGAACCGGATTTCTCCTGCATTGCCCGATCACATCGTTTCATCGCGAAGCACAGGTATCCAGCTAGTAATAAAATAAAACAGCATCTTAGCATTGCCAGCTTCTGGCCAAACAACCTTGAAATATCTCCGTGAGGAGAAACCAATTTTGAGGAATAAATCAACGTTGTTCACCTCGAGCCTTTCCAAGTTAAACCCTCGGCTGAGAGTTGATTAAGAAAAAGGGATCCAGCAAAAAAAGCAGCGATTTTTCTAATATTAATGAGGGGAAAAAAACTCTCGGGCCAACAATATAATTTAGCTGGAGACTTCAAATCGCCTCCAGAGTCATTCTGACGGAAAAGGAAGTTAAATTTGATCAAAGGTTTGGGCCTTGGCTGCACGGGGCGGTATGTGTAATTTGGGCGTCTAGGTGTAATTTTGGAAACTTTAATCTTTAATCTGACCTTTTGCTTTTCTAAGTAATAATTCTTTGTGAGACAGGAGAACGCTGTGGGGAGGAAGGACGCTGGGAGGGAAAGCGAAATTTTCCAAAATTGTAAAAATAATACATAAAACATGCAAATGCACCAGTGTAGTCCTCAGCTTACGGCAGTGGTTCCCAAACTTGGCAACTTTAAGACTTGTGGACTTCAACTCCCAGAATTCTCCAGCCAGCAGAGCTGGCTGGAGAATTCTGGGAGTTGAAGTCCACAAGTCTTAAAGTTGCCAAGTTTGGGAACCACTGGCTTACGGGCACAATTGTGCCTGGTGTTTCTCTGTGTTAAGCGACGCATTTGTTAAGATGAGTGTGCTCCCCCTTCCCTTTATGACCACCGTTTCTGGCCACCGTTGTTAAGTGAATTCCCCCTGGTTGATAAGTTAGTAGCACGGTTGTTAAGTGACATTGGCTTCCCCGTGGACTTTGCTTGTCGCGTGAAACTTGGGGTCCAACAACGGTCATAAGTATGAACCAGTTGCCGAGCATCTGAATTTTGACCCCCCACCAGCGTGGGGATGATGAGAAGGTCGTAACGGTGAAAAATGGTCATTTTTTCCAGTGCTGTTGTGACTCTGAATGGTCACTGAGTGAACTGTTGTAAGTTGAGAACTACCTGTATAAGTGTTACCTGGCTCAAAAGGAGTAACTGTGAGAAAAGAGAAGAGAGACTAGAGCTTGGAGGGGACCTCAGAGGTCTTCTAGTCCAGCCCCCTGCTCAAGCAGGAGAACCTATACCATTTCAGACAAGTCACTGTCCAGTCTCTTCTTAAAAGCCTCCAGTGATGGAGCACACCCAACTTCTGGTGGCAAGCTGTTCCACTGGTTATTTGTCCTCAATTTTTTTCCCCGAAGTTTCCCGAAGTTGTAAATGCTCCAACACTGGAAGTTTTAAAGAAGAGATTGCGCAACCTTTTGTCTGAAATGGTATAGAGTTTCCTGCCTGAGCAGAGAGTTAGACTAGAAGACCTCCAAGGTCCCTTCCAACTCTGTCATTCTGTTATTCTGGTCTTGCAAGAATCTTGTAGTGGCCCACCAGCGGCCAGTAGATTCGGATAATGAGGAGGTTGGGGAGGAACCTGGGCCAGTCCTGGAGTCTGGGGAAGGCTCGGATGAGGGCTCTGTGTCAGAGGCAGAGAGGGGGCCAGAGCCATATGCCAGTTATCAGCTGCATTCAGAGTCAGACATCAGTGAGGCAGAAGAACAGCTGGAGCCTGTTCCCAGTTTGCGCATGCACAGAGCTGCCAGGAGAAGGGAACAGCTAAAGAACAGGGGTCGACTTGGGAGTAAGGCCACAGGTGGACGGTGAATGGCCCCTCCCAGAGGAAACAAAAGAGGAGCGAAAGGGGAGTGGAGTTTGCAGGAGACAATTAGTTCGCTTAATTGGTTTGTGACTCTCTGAGACTCCTTGCCAAGTTTTGCAGATATCAACCTGGCAGCTCTCCAAGCCAGATAAGCTCTGTGACTATAACTCCTCCCTTGAAAGACTTTGCTGGAGGTGAAGTGGCAGAATTCACAGGAAATGAATAAAAGGGTTTTTTGTCGGGACAAGGAGTTTGCTCTTGGAAAATCTCGGTCAGAACATCTTTCTTATTTCTCATGCTGCAGGATCCAGCTGGTGAGAAGAAAGACAGCCTGGTGGATTCCTGGATTCTCTCCTGATCGATCTACACGGCAAAGGGCGGAGTGGATTCCTTTCCAGGTAGAGAACATGGGTGAGCTTTGTGGTGAGATGGTAAAGGCGGGCAGCTGGGAAGAGAGAAGCTTGGATTTGTCTGCTGTGAAAGCATCTTTCTTTTGGGCGTCTGGGGTGGTGGCAGCTGGTTGGCACCAACGGTTTGGAAGGCAAGCCCCATCTGAGGTCAGGCCCCATCCCAGCTCAACAGGGAAGGCACAGAGTTGGCCTTGCCAGCTTGCCAGATCCAACATTTGCAGTTGGCCAACGCCTTCCGCCGTGCCCTCCCAAAAAAATCCCACCAAGTAATCCGAAAGCTTTGCAGTTTTATTCGGGGGAATATGAAAATGAATAATCTCTGCGAAACACGAAAAAGAAATCCAGTATTTAATATTACATATAATTACGGAGGCAAGGATTGCCTTTGCCCAGAAATGGAAAAAACAAATTAACTCCAAGCGAAGATGAAACACTAAGGAAGGTTATGGATTGTGCTGAAATGGACAAACTAACTAAAGAAATCCAGGGAAAAGAAGAATCAGAATTCTACCAGATATGGGATAAATGGAATAGGTGGATGGAGGAAAGAAACAAGAATCAATGAAGTAATATAACAAAACTCAAAAAATAAATAGTTATGAGTAAAATAAGAGGGTTAAGAATGGTGAAATCCAAATGAAATACAATAGAAGGGGAAATAATATAAGGTGAGCGGTATCAGTGGTGGGTTTCGAAAAAATTTGGAACCTACTCTGTGGGTGTGGCCTCCTTTGTGGGAGTGGCTTGCCGGCCATGTGTTTTCTTTCTTTCTTTCTTTCTTTCTTTCTTTCTTTCTTTCTTTCTTTCTTTCTTTCTTTCTTTCTTTCTTTCTTTCTTTCTTTCTCTCTCTCTCTCTCTCCCTCCCTCTCTCTCTCTCTTTCCTTCTTTTGTCTCTCTGTCCCTTTTTTCCTTTTTTCTTTCATCTCTCTCTCAATCTTTTTCTTTCTTTTTTCTTTTTTTTCTTTATTTCTTCCTTTCTTTCTCTTTCTCTCTCTCTCTCTCTCTCTGTCAGTCTGTCTGTCTCTGTGTGTGTGTGTGGCAGTGGTGGGTTTCAAAAAGGTTTGGAACCTCTTCTGTAGGTGTGGCCTGCTTTCCAGGTCCACTGGTGGAACCTCTTCTAACCGGTTCAGTAGATTTGACGAACAGGTTCTACCAAACAGGTGCGAACTGGTAGGAACCCACCTCTGAGCGGTATCGATTGATAATTGCTATTAGAAAGAACAGGAAGCTCCTGTCCGTATTGTATTGTGTAAATGTGGTGTACGTCTAAGTTTTGTGTGTGTGTATTATGTTTGTTAATAAAAAAAAATTTAAAAAAGAAAAAAAAATGAAACAAGGAAGGGAAGATGCATGCATAGATCAGGTCTTTTTCTCTTCCTTCCCTTTTTTCCAAAGAACGAATGCCTTCGTCAATCAGCATCCTCCTAGCTAGCTTCCCTTCTGCCTGTAAATAAAAAGGAAGTGTTTCTCGTTTTGTAACGTAAGAGACAGTGCTTAAAATTTCCCCCAGGACAGCTGATGGGCAGGAGACTTAAAGAACAGATACGGCAAAATCCGTGGCTGCCGCTGGTGAGGCCACACTTGGAATACGGTGTCAAATTCTACTCACCGACATGCAGAAAAGACGTTGAGACTCTAGAAAGAGTGCAGAGAAGAGCAACAAAGATGAAAGGAGTCTCCTAGTGGGGACCCTCACCCAAAAGAGAAGTGACAGATGGAAGATGATCAAGGAGAGAAGCAACCTAGAATTAAGGAGGAATTTCCTGACAGTAAGAACCATTAATCAGTGGAACGGCTTGCCTCCAGAGGTTGGGAATACTCCATCACAGGAGGTTTTTTAAGAAGAGATTGGACAGCTATTGGGCTGGAATGGCATAGGATCTCCATGGGCAGAGGGTTGGACTAGAAGACCTTCAAGGTCCTATTCTTCTTTGTTTACAAGACAGTTGAATAAGGACTAGATTCATCCATGAAGAATAAGGGTGGGGTGGGGTGGGGTGTAGTAGAGTAGAGTAGAAATAGAAATAGAATAGAATTACAATTGGAATGGAATAGAGTAGAGTAGAGTAGAAATTAGAATAGAATTACAATTTGAGTGGAGTGGAGTTGAGTCGAGTCGAGTAGAATAGAGCAGAAATTTGAATAGAATATAATTGAATTACAATTGGAATGGAATGGAGTAAAGTAGAGTAGAAATTTGAATTGAATTGAATTACAATTGGAATGGAGTAGAGTAGAGTAGAAATTAGAATAGAATTACAATGGAATGGAGTAGAGTATAAATTAGAATAGAATTGAATTGAATTACAATTGGAATGGAATGGAATATAGTAGAGTAGTGTAGAAATTAGAATAGAATTACAATTGAAGTGGAGTGGAGTAGAGTAGAAATTAGAATAGAATAGAATAGAATTACAATTGGAGTGGAGTAGAGTAGAGTAGACATTAGAATTGAATTGAATTGAATTATAATTGGAATGGAATGGAATGGAGTAGAGTAGAATAGAATTGAATTACAATTGGAACGGAATGGAATCAAGATGGAAGGGACCTCAGAGGTCTTCTAGTCCATCCCCCTGCTCAAGCAGGAGACCCTAAACCATTCCAGACAAGTGACTGCCCAGTCTCTTCTTAAAAATCTCCAGTGGTGGAGAGCCCACATTTAAGTGTAGTTGCTACGAAATTCACTTTTATCCCCAGGACTTATGAAGCCATAGAGAGCATTGTGATTCTGCACATGTATAACAGTTGTTGGAAAATAGCAACAAGAAACGGACCGGTATATCCTGTCCAGATCCTTCAACTAGATAAGACTTGGGGTTTGATCCATTTATAGGCTGCCTTAGATCCTGTGGTTTGGAGGAGCAGAAGGTCTTCTCGGGACGGTTGGCCAGCACGTCTCCAGCGATCCAATCTCGGCCCTCCCTTGAATGTAGAAATTAAATTCAGACGGCCCAATGCGTCCAACGGGAGGCTTATTTTAGAAAGGGGTCTCCAAGGCAGAAGCTGAAGGGAGATTACAGATGTCAGGAGGAGGCTAATCATAGCTGGTGGTTAAGGACCGCCTAGGTGTCTTCAAACTGATGGATTCTCTCAGGTCAAGACGGGGCCAAATGAAACCAGCTTGCAGAGGGCACCTTTGGGAAGCTGTGCCAGGCGTGAATCCAAAACCAACAATTTTGGGGGAAAAACAACAAAGCCTAATATTAATAAAGGAGAATATTTGTAGCTCTGGGTTGAAATGAGGGGTCCTTAGTGCTCTCTGAACTTGGTTGTTTTCTTGAAGACATTTCATGACCCAACTAGGTAACATCATCAGTGCTAGAAGGGAGGGAAGTTTGCAGAGAGGAGGGGGGGAGGAGGAGGAAGAGGAGAAGGAAGAGGGGGAGGAGAATGACAATGAGGACTACGACTAGCACTGTGGTTTATTGGTGCTCTCGGAGTTTGCTTGTTTTCTTGCAGACCTTTCATTACTAAACTAGGCAACATCATCAGTGCTAGAAGGGTTTGGAAGAGGAGGAGGGCTGTGGGGTCCTTGGTGCTCTCTGAACTTGCTTGTTTTCTTGAAGACATTTCACGACCCAACTAGGTAATATCATCAGTGCTAGAAGGGAGTGGGGTTTGCTGGGAGGAGGAGGAGGAGGAGGAGGAGGAGGAGGAGGAGGAGGAGGAGGAGGAGGAGGAGGAGGAGGAGGAGGAGGAAAACTGTGGGATCTTCAGTGCTCTCTGAACTTGGTTGTTTTCTTGCAGATATTTCACGACCCAACTAGGTAACATCATCAGTGCTAGAAGGGAGGGAGGTTTGCAGAGAGGAGGAGGAGGAGGGGGAGGGGGAGGGGGAGGAGGAGGAGGAGGAAAACTGTGGGATCTTTAGTGCTCTCTGAACTTGGTTGTTTTCTTGCAGATATTTCATAACCTAACGAGGTGATATCATTAATGCTAGTCAATGATGCTAGCCACTGGCACTGATGATGTTCCCTAGTTGGGTCATGAAACATCTTCAAGAAAACAACCAAGCTCAGAGAGCACCAAGGACCCCTCAGTACCTAATATAACTGCCATCAGCTAGAGTTCTGGGACTTCAAAATGGATGCTTCTGCCTAACAATATTTCCGACATGCTACGCTCTTTTCTGGGAGGAGTTTTATTAATTTAGTTTGGCCATGCCTAACTAGCAATAAACTAGCAATATCATCGCGATTTCTGGTTATTGCATTGCCGCTCGAAAGAGAGATGCCTGACTCATTTTAGCTTCTTTGGCTTCTAGCTGAATTGTTCCATTGGTCTAATAAGCTCTCTAACTTAGGTCAAGGTAAAGGTTCCCCTTGCACATCTGTGCTAGTCGTTCCCGACTCTAGGGGGCGGTGCTCATCTCTGTTTCAAAGCCGAAGAGCCAGCGCTGTCCGAAGATGTCTCCATGGTCATGTGCCAACATGAGTCAACGCAGAAGGCTCATGGAACGCTGTTCCCTTCCCACCAAAGCTGGTTCCTATTTTTCTATTGCATTTTTCAACGTGCTTTCGAACTGCTAGGTTGGCAGAAGCTGGGATAAGTCACGGGAGCTCACTCTGTTATGCGGCACTGGGGATTCGAACAGCCGAACTACCAACCTTTTCTGATGGACAAGCTCAGCGTCTTAGCCACTGAGCCACCCTTAATCTGGACTTCTTGGGTAGCAAGCACCACTATTTCCCCAGCACAAGGTCTCTTTTGCATTGACTTCTGTCCCCGAAATAGCCTGCTGGGATTAATCTATTCCTGGTGTTGTGTTCCTCCATCCAACAAGGGATGTTTGTCTACAAAAACAGTTGGTTTTCCTGCTTAGGAAGAACTCCCGGCGGCCAACAGAATAAAAGAACCCACAACAGAGCTCCAGTTGTGGAAGAGATGGAGCTGATTGATATCAGCCTCTCGGCTCCATGGGAGATGGAAAGGGAAGCCAACATGGTGAGCCAGCCTCACATCTCCTGCCGTTTCTAAAAAAGGAGGAAGCCGAGACGGGTGATGTACATCGTCTTTGTTTAACAGAAGAGGGGAAAAAATGAGCCAGCTTTGGAGATCCTCAACTGCCTTCCCTTCTCCTTTTGCCGCTTCCTGCTTGCAAAATGAATCAGAACCAGAGTAGAGCGGGAAGGGACCTTGGAGGTCTTCTAGTCCACTTCCTACTTAAAGAGAATAATGGAGTTGGAAGAGAATAAGAGAGTTTGAAGGGATCTTAGAGGTCTTCTAGTCCACCTCCTACTTAAAGAGAATAAGAGAGTTGGAAGGGACCTTGGAGGTCTTCTAGTCCACTTCCTACTTAAAGAGAAGAAGAGAGTTTGAAGGGATCTTAGAGGTCTTCTAGTCCACCTCCTACTTAAAGAGAATAAGAGAGTTGGAAGAGACCTTGGAAGTCTTCTAGTCCACCTCCTACTTAAACAGAATAATGGAGTTGGAAGAGAATAAGAGAGTTTGAAGGGATCTTAGAGGTCTTCTAGTCCACCTCCTACTTAAAGAGAATAAGAGAGTTGGAAGGGACCTTGGAGGTCTTCTAGTCCACTTCCTACTTAAAGAGAATAAGAGAGTTTGAAGGGATCTTAGAGGTCTTCTAGTCCACCTCCTACTTAAAGAGAATAAGAGAGTTGGAAGGGACCTTGGAGGTCTTCTAGTCCATCTCCTACTTAAAGAGAATAAGAGAGTTGGAAGGGACCTTGGAGGTCTTCTAGTCCACCTCCTACTTAAAGAGAATAACAGAGTTGGAAGGGATTTTGGAGGTCTTCTAGTCCAACCCCCTGCTCAAGCAGGAGACCCTACACCATTTCAAACACCCACAACTTCTCAAGACCAGCTCTTCCACTGGTTAATTGTCCTCACTGTTAGGAAGTTTCTCCTTCATTCCAGGTTGCTTCTGTTCCTGATTAGTTTCCATCCATTGTTTCTCGTCCTGCCCTCCAGTGCTTTGGAAGATAAGTTCACACCCCTCTTCTTTGTGGCAGCACTTCAAATATTGAAATACTGCTATCATGTCATCCCTGTTCCTTCTTTTCTCTCGAGTAGGTAAAGGTAAAGGTTCCCCTTGCACATACTGTATGTGCTAGTCGTTCCTGACTCTAGGGGGCGGTGCTCATCTCCGTTTCATAGCCAAAGAGCCAGCGCTGTCCGAAGACGTCTCCCTGGTCATGTGGCCAGCATGTCTCAATGCCAAAGGCCCATGGAACACTGTTACTTTCCCACCAAAGGTGGTCCCTATTTTTCTACTTGCATTTTTACGTGCTTTCGAACTGCTAGGTTGGCAGAAGCTGGGACAAGTCACGGGAGCTCACTCCGTTATGCACTAGGGATTTGAACTGCCGAACTGCCGACCTTTCTGATCGACAAGCTCAGCTTTAGTCTTCTCTCGACTAGCCGATCCCAAATCCTGCAACCGTTCCTCCTATGTTTTAGTCTCCAGGATTTTAATCCTCTTAGTTGCTCTTCTCTGAACTTTTTCCAAAGTCTCCACATCTTTTTCGGTAACGTGGGGACCAAAACTGGATGCAGCGTTCCAGGGGTGGCCTTACTAAGGCTTTACAAAATGGTTACTAACACTTCACGTGTTTTTGATTCTGTGCCTCTGTTTATAAAACCAAAGATTGTGTTAGCATTTTTTGGCGGCTGCTCCTGTAACACGGCTGGCTCATATTTAAATGATCGTCCACTAGTTATGAAAAATTGGTGGAGTGAGAGATACATTTGGTAGCCAGATCTTTGACAATTGGGGTCATTAAAACAGAAATGCATTTCCAGAGACCCAGGCTGCCAAATCACTACCGGTTCAACCGAACTGGTCTGAACCAGTAGGAACCCACCACTACAATTCCTGAAATATGTTCCCTAGGCAAGTGACGGAAAGTTGAGGTTTTTTTGCTTGTTTTCCAGTGATTGTAGTGTGTCAAACCTGTATGGAAAGTCTTTTGTCTTAGCTGAGATAGATATAATGCAGAAATGATTGTAGATCCCTTCTTCTTACTGGGTCAAACCATTAAAAAGGACTTTCCTATTTAAAAAACAAAACAAAACAGAAATGCATGAAGAAAGTTGCCATTTCAACGGACCAACAATTTACGGATGGATTTTTCAAGGCGTTTCTTCTTAACAAACTCTTTTTTTTTTATAAAATAAAAAAATTCAGTAAAGTTGAGTTGGTGTTTGGGGGACTGCTGGCTAGCAATTACAGCTCACCGAGGTTGCAAAGAGCCAAAGAAAGGCATAATTACAGTTCTGGACACACCAAACACCCATGGAAAGTTTAGTCTTTGCTTTGCCAGAAATAACGAAGCCAAGTAAAAAAGGGGTTTTTTTTTTTATAAAAAGCCCAGCGTTAAATCAGGCAGAACAAGACGCTACTTATTAAGCTCCACTACAAGTTTGCTCTGCGAAAGCTCGCCGCAAGCACATCGCAGGGGAACAAGAGGAGTAGCGATGGCTTTCCAGCTCTGCTTAACTTTACAAATTCCGAAGGATATTTTTATTTGATTTAAAAAAAATCCCAATTTGGAGGGGCCTATGCCCACTTACTCCCCTCCAAAGCTAGCTTTGTTTCTTCAGTTTGAAAATTGTTGCATTATTTTTTTTTAACCTGGGGAGGATCGTAGGAGGCTCTGGGTCCCAACCCTCTAATCAGGTGATTTCACATCTTATATCTAGCTCTTGGTGAAATACTGGCTGGACTGCAAGGATTAGGAAGGGAATTGACAAGATGAATCAATCAGAATAGAGCTGGAAGGGAGCTTAGCAAATAGTTTTTGGCAGGAATTTAGATAAATTTGGCCTTCACTAGCCCTGAACCCCAAATGAACAATCCCTTTGGCTCAAAAAATGGTAAAATTGGAATAATAACAGAATAACAGAGTTGGAATGGACTTTGGAGGTCTTCTAGTCCAGCCCCCTGCTCAAGCAGGAGAGCCTATACCTTTTCAGAGAACTGCCTTTCCAGTCTCTTCTTTAAAAACTCCAGTGATGGAACACTCCTAATTTCTGGTGGCAAGCTGTTCCACTGGTTAATTGTTTTCACTATCAGGAAATCTCTCTTTAGTTCCAGCTTGGATCGCTCTTTTATGATTTTTCATGCATTACTTCTGGATATTTTTTCCCTTTATGGCTCTAATTTATTCATCTGCGGAATGGCTCTGGCAATTCACCCGTGCACAATTTTTTTTTTAATCCATTGAAACCAAAGTGGACTTTCCCTCTGGTGATGGACGCCCTCCCACCTGGCCAAAGAGAAAAGCACCTCTTTTTAAAGAACATTTTGCATAATCCACCATATTTTTTATCCAAAATGCTTTAACCTTTTTGCAAGTCCACCATATATGAAAATAAGTAGCATCAGCACAACCACATCTCCAGCATTTAGGTTGTAAGTTCGGATACATAGAAGCCAGTTTTTTAGGATCTAAATGCCATCTATAAAACATCTTATAAAAGTTTTCTCTCAAGTTTTGGGCTTGTATAAATTTTACATTTCTTACCCAAATCTTTTCCCATGTATCCAACATTATTAGTTCTTCAAAATTTTGAGCCCACTTTATCATACAGTCTTTAACTAATTCTGTTTCTAAGAGATTATATAATCTCTTCATATGCATTGGGCTTTGATCTCTAATTTGTTTGAGTAAATTATCCTTGACTTGCATAAAACCGATTTTTTGATCTATTTTCCATCTGGCCTGTAACTGCCCATACTGAAACCATGATTGAATTGCCTTTTCTTCTTTAAGTACATTCAAGGGTTTTAACTGTAATACATCTTTTTCTAAGGTAAGAAGCTGTCTGTCTGTAATTACATCCTGTTTTTGTACTGTGTTTATATTTTCTATGTCTAGGAATTGCCCACATGGGTATCTTATCACATAATTTGCATTGATAGCAGAGAAAAGCACCTCTTAAGACTCCCCCAAAACGAACAACAAGAATTGGACAAAATAGTAACAGGAACAGAAGAAAAAAAACGATTACAAAAACATACAATTGTCTCTTAAAATTCAAAATGGAGGAGGAATTTGGGCTAAAAACTTCGGCTACTATATCGAACTGGAGCACTGGAGAAAAAAATTATGGGGAAAAAATTATAAATTGACAATGTCGGCATCCTAGCAGGAAAACATCTACATAGTATTTTATAGGTGGCATTTACCCCTGGCAAGATTGGCCAAAATGTTCCCAAATAGATCTCCAAACTGTTGGAAATGTAACCACCAACAGAGAACCTTCTATCATATGTGGTGGACGTGTCCGAAAGCTGAAGAATTCTGGACAAAAATTCAAAAATGGTTAGAAGAAATAGTAGAACAAAAAATTGACATGAACCCTGAGCTGTTTCTTCTAGGAATAATAATAAAAAAATATTAGTAAGGATATCCGATATATAATGCTTCCTATAATTACTGCTGCCAGAATCTCATTTGGCCAAAGTTGGAAACAAAAAAACATTCCGTCAAATGAAGAAATCATAAAAATGCTAGAATGCTCAGAAATGGACAAACTAACGATGGGACTAAGAGATAGAGATGAAGTAGCGTGCTACAAGATATGGAACAGGTGGTATAACTGCCTCGAAAAGAGATGTAAAAATGCCTAAGGAACACATAGCAAACACAATGAAAAGAGATGGCATATACTTAGAAAGCCATGGAGATGGAAATATTGTATATAGATGTATG
This sequence comes from Thamnophis sirtalis, assembly GCF_051295495.1. Taxonomy (NCBI): domain Eukaryota; kingdom Metazoa; phylum Chordata; class Lepidosauria; order Squamata; family Natricidae; genus Thamnophis; species Thamnophis sirtalis. The sequence continues at coordinate 29,632,376 of NW_028261382.1, forward strand.
TAATGTAAAAATGAGAAAGTACGAAACAAAGAAGAATATGTGAATGGTGAAAAGAGTCAGGTTCTACATTTAGGCAAGAAAAACGAAATCCACAGGTACAGTATAGGTGGTACCTTCCTCAATAGGAGTAACTGTGAAAGGGATCTTGGAGTCCTAGTGGACAACCGTTTAAATAGGAGCCAGCCGTGTGCAGCAGCTGCCAAAAAAGCCAACACAGTTCTAGGCTGCATCAACAGAGGGATAGAATCAAGATCACGTGAAGGGTTGATACCACTTTATAAGGCCTTGGGAAGGCCACACTTGGAATACAGCATCCAGTTTTGGTTGCCACAATGTAGAAAAGATGTGGAGACTCTAGAAAGAATGTAGAGAAGAGCAACCAAGAGGATTAGGGGACTGGAGGCTAAAACATAGGAAGAACGGTTGCAGGAACTGGGTATGTCTAGTTTAATGAAAAGAAGGACTAGGGGAGATATGATAGCAGTCTTCCAATATCTCAGGGGTTGCCCCAAAGAAGAGGAAGTCAAGCTATTCTCCAAATAGATGCAATGGATGGAAACTAATCAAGAAGAGAAGCAACTTAGAACTAAGGAGAAATTTCCTGACAGTGAGAACAATTAATCAGTGGAACAACTTGCCTCCAGAAGTTGTGAATGCCCCAACACTGGAAGTCTTTAAGAAGATGTTGGATAGCCATTTGTCTGAAACGGTATAGGGTTTCCTGCCTAGGCAGGGGGTTGGACTAGAAGACCTCCAAGGTCCCTTCCAGCTCTACTATCATATTGTATTGTATGTAGAAGATGACAGAATGGAAAATGGAAAACCCGAAATCAGAAAAAAAGAAATACCGATAACAGAAAGCTGTAAAAGTGTCGTTGTGATTTTAATGTTTGGAAAATGTCCAATAAACACACACACACACACACACACACACACACACACGACTCCGAAAGCAACATCGTTTTGAGAGGTGGGGGTGGGGGGGCTCTTGGCATTTTGGTGGTCTGGGAACAAAGGCCCCGAGTGTGCTGGGAAAAGAATGCCAAACATTTGACATCAAACGGTGGCTGAGATTTCAACGTGTCACCATAACGAGCTGTGTAATTTCTCAAAAGCCCATTGAGATGTTTCACGAGCACCAGAGCTGGGAATGGACACAAATGGACCGATTCCCCTTTGATCTTGCCTGGCTTTCTTGCTCGCCATTAATCGGGGGGATCATCTCAAGGGACAACATGAGATTTTGGAGCAGTTCCATTTTTGAGCATGGCAGAAGAAGCAGAGTTATTTCTTCACCTCCGCGAAGAAGGAATCCGTGGCCAACTGGACGGCCCATCCCAAATCTGGAATTTAGGGGGTAGGGGGGAGGAAAGTATTATTATTCAATAATAATATTATTAAAATGATATCTTGAATGCAGAGAGTCCATGACATACAACAGTTGTGACTCTTTGAAGTCTGGGAAAAGTGACTTATGACCATTGTCCACACTTACAAGCATTCATGAGAGAGTTGGAAGGGACCTTGGAGGTCTTCTAGTCCACCTCCTACTTAAACAGAATAACGGAGTTGGAAGGGACCAACCCCCTACTCAAAACCCTGTACCGTTTCAGACAAATGTGAACATGCACAACCTCTGAAGTTTAGCAAGCTACAGGGAGAATGTAACAATTGTTCCACTCATTAATTGTTCTCCCTGTCAGGAAATTTCTCCTTAGTTCTAGGTTGCTTTTATCCTTGGTTAATTTTCATCCATTGCTTCTTTGTCCTGCCTTCAGGTGCTTTGGAGAATAGGTTGTCCCCATCCTCTTTGTGGTAGCCCCTCAAATTTTGCAGTCTCCTTCCCCTGGAGTGGGATGGGAATGGGGATTTGCAGTTTCCTTCCCCTGGAGTTGGAAGGGAATGGAGATTTTACAGTATCCTTCCCCTGGAGTGGGGAGGGAATGGGGATTTTGCAGTATCCTTCCCCTGGAGTGAGGAGGGAATGGAGATTTTGCAGTCTCCTTCCCCTGGAGTGAGGAGGGAATGTGGATTTTGCAGTATCCTTCCCCTGCAGTGGGGAGGGAATGGAGATTTTGCAGTATCCTTCCCCTGGAGTGGGGAGGGAATGGGGATTTTGCAATATCCTTCCCCTGGAGTGAGGAGGGAATTGGGATTTTGCAGTATCCTTCCCCTGGAGTGGGGAGGGAATGGGGATTTTGCAGTCTCCTTCCCCTGGAGTGGGGAGGGAATGGGGATTTTGCAGTCTCCTTCCCCTGGAGTGGGGAGGGAATGGGGATTTTGCAGTCTCCTTCCCCTGGAGTGGGGAGGGAATGGGGATTTTGCAGTATCCTTCCCCTGGAGTGGGGAGGGAATGGGGATTTTGCAGTCTCCTTCCCCTGGAGTGGGGAGGGAATGGGGATTTTGCAGTCTCCTTCCCCTGGAGTGGGGAGGGAATGGAGATTTTACAGTCTCCTTCCCCTGGAGTGGGGAGGGAATGGGATTTTGCAGTCTCCTTCCCCTGCAGTAGGGAGGGAATGGGGATTTTGCAGTCTCCTTCCCCTGGAGTGGGGAGGGAATGGGGATTTTGCAGTTTCCTTCCCCTGGAGTGGGGAGGGAATGGGGATTTTGCAGTATCCTTCCCCTGGAGTGGGGAGGGAATGGGGATTTTGCAGTATCCTTCCCCTGGAGTGGGGAGGGAATGGGGATTTTGCAGTCTCCTTCCCCTGGAGTGGGGAGGGAATGGGGATTTTGCAGTTTCCTTCCCCTGGAGTGGGGAGGGAAGGGGATTTTGCAGTTTCCTTCCCCTGGAGTGGGGAGGGAATGGGGATTTTGCAGTCTCCTTCCCCTGGAGTGGGGAGGGAATGGGGATTTTGCAGTTTCCTTCCCCTGGAGTGGGGAGGAATGGGGATTTTGCAGTTTCCTTCCCTGGAGTGGGAGGGAATGGGGATTTTGCAGTTTCCTTCCCCTGGAGTGGGGAGGGAATGGGGATTTTGCAGTATCCTTCCCCTGGAGTGGGGAGGGAATGGGGATTTTGCAGTATCCTTCCCCTGGAGTGGGGAGGGAATGGGGATTTTGCAGTCTCCTTCCCCTGGAGTGGGGAGGGAATGGGGATTTTGCAGTTTCCTTCCCCTGGAGTGGGGAGGGAATGGGGATTTTGCAGTTTCCTTCCCCTGGAGTGGGAGGGAATGGGGATTTTGCAGTTTCCTTCCCTGGAGTGGGGAGGGAATGGGATTTTGCAGTATCCTTCCCCTGGAGTGGGGAGGGAATGGGGATTTTGCAGTCTCCTTCCCATGGAGTGGGGAGGGAATGGGGATTTTGCAGTCTCCTTCCCCTGGAGTGGGGAGGGAATGGGGATTTTGCAGTCTCCTTCCCCTGGAGTGGGGAGGGAATGGGGATTATGCAGTATCCTTCCCCTGGAGTGGGGAGGGAATGGGGATTTTGCAGTCTCCTTCCTCTGGAGTGAGGAGGGAATGGGATTTTGCAGTCTCCTTCCCTGGAGTGGGGAGGGAATGGGATTTTTGCAGTCTCCTTCCCTGGAGTGGGGAGGGAATGGGGATTTTGCAGTCTCCTTCCCCTGGAGTGGGGAGGGAATGGATTTTGCAGTCTCCTTCCCCTGGAGTGGGGAGGGAATGGGGATTTTGCAGTCTCCTTCCCCTGGAGTGGGGAGGGAATGGGGATTTTGCAGTCTCCTTCCCCTGGAGTGGGGAGGGAATGGGGATTTTGCAGTCTCCTTCCCCTGGAGTGGGAGGGAATGGGGATTTTGCAGTTTCGTTCCCCTGGAGTGGGGAGGGAATGGGGATTTTGCAGTCTCCTTCCCCTGGAGTGGGGAGGGAATGGGGATTTTGCAGTCTCCTTCCCCTGGAGTGGGAGGGAATGGGGATTTTGCAGTTTCGTTCCCCTGGAGAGGGGAGGAAATGGGGATTTTGCAGTCTCCTTCCTCTGGAGTGGGGAGGGAATGGGGATTTGGCAGTCTCTCTTCCCTGGAGTGGGGAGGGAATGGGGGATTTTGCAGTCTCCTTCCCCTGGAGTGAGGAGGGAATGGGATTTTGCAGTCTCCTTCCCCTGCAGTAGGGAGGGAATGGGATTTTGCAGTCTCTTCCCCTGGAGTGGGGAGGGAATGGGGATTTTGCAGTCTCCTTCCCCTGTAGTGGGGAGGGAATGGGGATTTTGCAGTTTCGTTCCCCTGGAGAGGGGAGGGAATGGGGATTTTGCAGTCTCCTTCCTCTGGAGTGGGGAGGGAATGGGGATTTTGCAGTCTCCTTCCCCTGGAGTGGGGAGGGAATGGGGATTTTGCAGTCTCCTTCCCCTGGAGTGAAGAGGGAATGGGATTTTGCAGTCTCCTTCCCTGCAGTAGGGAGGGAATGGGATTTTGCAGTCTCCTTCCCCTGGAGTGGGGAGGGAATGGAGATTTTGCAGTCTCCTTCCCCTGGAGTGGGGAGGGAATGGGGATTTTGCAGTCTCCTTCCCTGGAGTGGGGAGGGAATGGGGATTTTGCAGTTTCGTTCCCCTGGAGAGGGGAGGGAATGGGGATTTTGCAGTCTCCTTCCTCTGGAGTGGGGGGGAATGGGGATTTTGCAGTCTCCTTCCCCTGGAGTGGGGAGGGAATGGGGATTTTGCAGTCTCCTTCCCCTGGAGTGGGGAGGGAATGGGGATTTTGCAGTCTCCTTCCCCTGCAGTAGGGAGGGAATGGAGATTTTGCAGTCTCCTTCCCCTGGAGTGGGGAGGGAATGGGGATTTTACAGTATCCTTCGCTAGCCATGCCCACCAAGCCACATCCACAAAACCAGTATTAAACTTTTGAATCCCACCACTGTTGCATATGCACTCCCACACATGCTCCTGGCCTCAAAAATCTGCCTAAATAGGACAGCATAGAACTGGGGCGGGGAGACAAGCCCACCCGTGATTTCTGCTACCGGTTCGGGTGAACCAGTCCAAACCGGCTGAGTACCACCTCTGCCTGGAACACTGCTACCCCACATCATCCCTAATTCTATCTTTGTTAGACTAGGCATACCTTCTTCCGTCTACCGTTCGTCATATGCTTTAGCCTCTGGATCCTTTATCATCTCTGTTGCTCTTTCTAGGATCTGAATATCTTTTTTTTAAAATTTTGGTTCAACCACATCAGAACTTCATTCATCCCAGGAGGCATTTCTCAAGAGTCTTTTGTTGTGCCCCGCCAGCGGCCAGCAGAGCTGGCGGCAGAGACTCAGACTGTGAGGAGGTTGGGGAGGAAACCGGGCCAGTCCTGGAGTCTGGGGAAGGCTCTGATGAGGGCTCTGTGACGGAGGCAGAGAGAGGGCCTGGGCCCCTGACAGTTATCAGTTGCCTTCGGAGTCGGAACAAGGCCGACTCTGGAGTAAAGCTACAGGTAGACGGTGAATGTCCCCTCCCATAGGGAATAAAAGAGGAGCAACTGGGGAGTGGAGTTTGCAGGAGGCAATTAGTTTAATTTATTTGGGTGAAGATCTGTTCCAGATTTCTTGCCAAGGAATTGCTGCTACAGCGTGGAGTTTGGAAGATATCGGCCTGGCAGCTCTCCAAGCCTGATCAAGGTCTGTAGTTGTGTAATCTCTTGAAAGACTCTTGGCCGGGACTTGGCTGGAGAGGAATTCCCTTTAACCCAAATAAAAGAAGTTTTATCGGGACGAGGAATCTGCTTCATGATCTTGGGAAGCCTAGGTTAGAATACCTTTGCGGTTGAGTTAAATGACTGTTTTTAGTGTCGAGCTGTAATTTGCGGCCTCTATTTCTGAGGTATGTTTATGAACCCATGAGAGAGATTTTCAAGCGAATTCTAGAGAAGTTAGCTTGGCCCGAAGAATCCAGATGTGACTCGGGGGGGCAGCGTTAGAGAAACGTTTGTGTTAGAGAAACGAACGTACAAGAAGAAAGTTCAGTTCAGGGTATAGAATTTCATTTTCTTTCCTTAAAAAAGGGACAATCTGCTCGGAGAGCTGAATTCATTGCGGGATCAAATCTGCCGCAAACGTTTAGCATCATTTTGAAAAGGACAGTCGAAGCAATTTTGGAACAATGAAGAAACACCGCAAGACAGAGATAACGAAGAATATATTAGATTGAGCAGAAATGGATAGACCTGTACTGAAAATCAAACGGAAAGAAGACATGGAATATTATCAAACATGGAACTTATTTTATCAGTGGTTGGAAAAAAGGGATTGAGATTAAGAATAGAATCGGTATTGTTAAGCAAATTAAATATCCAGGCAAACACATGTATTTATAAGCACTAAGAAATGTAATGAATAGAAAATTTATTATCTATCCATCCATCCATCCATCCATCCATCCATCTATTTAATCTACCTACCAACCTACCTACCTATCGACCTACTCAACTTGTCTACTTGTCTGTCCGTCCGTCCGTCCATCCATCTCTTTCTCACTGTCTTATTACCTAACTACCCATCTATTCCATCCATCCATTCAATCTACCTACCTGTCTACCTATCTACCTACCTACCTATCTATCTACCTATCTATCCTACCCACCTACTCAACTTGTCTACTTGTTGGTCCGCCGGTCTGTCCGTCCGTCCGTCCATCCATCCATCCATCCATCCATCCATCCATCCATCTCTTTCTCACTGTCTTATCTTATTACCTAACTACCCATCTTTTCTATAGATCATCCATCCATCTATCCATCCATCCATTTAATCTACCTACCTACCTACCTACCTACCTACCTACCTACCTACCTATCTACCTACTCATCTACTTGTCTGTCCATCCATCCATCCATCCATCCATTCATCCATGTACCTCTTTCTCTCTCTCTTATCGTACTACCTAACTACCCATCTATTCTATAGTTCATCCATCCATCCATTTAATTTTCCTACCTATCTATTCTACCTACCTACCTATCTATGCTACCTACCTACCTACCTACCTACCTACCTATTCAACTTGTCTACTTGTCCGTCCGTCCATCCATCCATCCATCCATCCATCCATCCATCCATCATCCATCCATTCAATTTATGTAGGTAAATCTCTCTCTCTCTCTCTCTCTCTCTCTCTCTCTCTCTCTCTCTCTCTCTCTCTCTCTCTCTCTCTCTCTCTCTCTCTCTCTCTCTCTCTCTCTCTCATCTACCTACCTACTTACTTACTTACCTACCTACCCACCCATCTATTCTGTACACTCACCTATCTGTTCATCCATCCATCCATCTCTCTACTTCCCTCTGAGAAAAGAGTGGGGATGGGGGGGAACCCCAGGGACCGCAAGGACTTAAGACAGCACTGCAGAATGGCTTCCCCTTCTTTCCCTTGGGGGATGCAAATGTTTGGTTGCCCATCCCGCATCCCCATCGAGCTGGGCCGAGTCCCTTCCTCCCTTCTCTGATGCCAGCCTGGGGCAGGAGGCATCTTACCCCTTCCCCCTCCCCCCTTCCACACCTCCCTTCTTTTCATGGTGGGGTATCTGCACCTTCGCAAGGCGGAGCGGAGCCAAGAAGGATTTTGGCACTTCCTCGCCCAGCCTTTGCAATTTGGAGAGGAGGCTGAGCTTCTGGAAGCAAGCTTGATATTCATTAGCTTGGAAAATGCACAGAAACCAGACACCTGGTTCCCAATTTTTTTAAAAAGTCCCTGCAGCTATTTAAAAGCAACAGGAGGCAGCAACGAAGGCATTTAAAAAAAACCTTCTCTGCAGAGCCATCCTCTTCTCTGCCTCCGAATTATTCCTCACTCCCAGCATCTTTGGATCGTGGGGTGAAGCTACCTGCACCCACCCAAGTAGGGGACTCATCACCTTTAATCCTTGGAGACAATCTGGGGTGTCTCACCCCCCCCCCAGCAATCCTTTGCATTTTTGCGACCCTCAAGGCTTTTTAGTTCAGGAATTGGGGAGGAAAAAAAAACCTCCCTAGAAGAAAACAGCAATATTTTTTTTTCTGGACTTTTTCTTTTAAAGTCTGTTTGCAGAGAGAATTCCTATCCCTTACCTGGATGTAGCATGTAAGTATCTCCACACTCCCAAATCCCTCCTTCTATGCGTGCGGCTTTCCATTGAAAATCTGAAATTTAAAATCGGGACGATGCTTTAAAGACTTGGAGAATTCGTGTGGGGGATGAAAGAAAGCTCCTTGGCCAATGATTTAAAACCCATTCTAATTTTTTTTATTTTCCCCCCTTTCTTTCTGCTTTTGCTAGGTTGAGGTTTTAACTTGAGCTGCAAATGATGTTCAGGGCGCGTGAATTCTGCTCTCTTTTGACATTTTTTGATTCTGGGGTTCGCTTTCCTTTTATAGGTCTGGAGCGATCCCTGTCCACAGGCGAATGTTAATTTTTTAATAGCTGTTTGGCCAGGAATGTTTTGCTGTAGGGAGGTAGACCTGAGTTTTATGGGATGAGAGTGTGGAAGTCAATTACTTTGCAGATCGGCATTGGAGTGCTTAAAATATCTAGCTGGGATAACCATCGCTGGGGTGTTTTCCTACCCTGCTTTTATTTAGAAATTGAATTTGAGAAAGCAAAGCCATCTACAGATCCTTTCTAGTTTAGATAGCTGGGAGAAAAAGGGCAGAATTCCTGTCCAGGTTTGGTGAAGTAGGGAAAATAATAACAATACGACTATTCTTCATTCTTTTCGCCAGCAATCTGAGAAGAAAACTGCTTTTTAGGAATCCTGGCAGTCCCTTTGATTGTTTAGCAACTTCCAGTCCAGAGAGGAGGAGAAAAAAATCAGGTGTGGTAGAAAGATGGAGTGTTTATATTGGCATTAAACTGGCCTGAGCATTCCCTGGGATTAGGCTGCAAATCCTCTTAGGGACTAGCAGTTTTTCCATCCAATGCATTATTTATCACCTCTTTGGGCAACGTTTAAGAATTCCTTAAAAAGCCACCCTCTGTTGCAAACCTTTTCTTTGTCAGTTAGGTGTGTAAATTAAATAGAGGCTAACTTTTCCATTAATTCCACTTCTATTCCTTAACCATCCATGCTTCTGATCGTCCTGTGAGATTAACACTCGGGGACATATTGAGGACCGGAACCTTGGTTACGGTTCACTTAACCCATTTTTTTAAAAAAAAGACTTGTGTTAGCATCACAGCCAGGCCGAATGAACACAAGTTGTTTTATTAAATTTATATGCCGCTTGTCTGTCTACCCAAAGGACAATGAATAACTTGAAAGCCAACCAACCTAAATAGGGGCACGGTGACTCAGAGACTAAGATGCTGAGCTTGTTGATCTGAAAGGTCAGCAGTTCGGCGGTTCGAATCCCTAGCGCCGCATAATGGAGTGAGCTCCCGTGACTTGTCCCAACTTCTGCCAACCTAGCAGTTCGAAAGCATGTAAATAAATGCAAGTAGAAAAATAGGAAACACCTTTGGTGGGAAGGGAGCAGCGTTCCCTGCGCCTCCGGCGTTGAGTCATGCCGGCCACATGACCACGGAGACGTCTTCGGACAGCGCTGGCTCTTTGGCTTTGAAAGGGAGATCAGCACCGCCCCCTAGAGCCGGGAACGATTAGCACAGATGTGCAAAGGGAACCTTTCCCTTTTTTACCTTTAACCCTGGATTCGGTTGAGAGTGTTGGGTGACCCCCCAAAGACTCACAGCTAATTAAACCCCAATATCCCAAAGGTGCTTATATTCCCACCCACCCCCTCCCAAAAAAAAAGGCAAGTGGGTTTTCTTTGTTTTTCCTTGAAGACGTTTTGCTCCCCATCCCAAGAGCTTCTTCAATTCCTCAGCTTCTCAATCTCCCCATTTCCCGGGGAATTGGCTGGTCATGGTAGATTCCGCAATGACAGCAGCAGTGTCATTGACAGCAACAAAGGCAAATAATAATAATAATAATAATAATAATAATAATAATAATAATAATGACAGAGAAATGAAATAGAAATCTGGCTGGCTTCCAACAGCGTCTGTGGCCTCCTACAAACCGATGGATTGATTGCTCCCCCCCCAAACTGTTGGTTTGTCCCCCCCCAAAAGGCGATTGGACTTTCTTTCGTTTTCCCTCGAAGACCTTTCGCTTCTCATCCCAGGAGCTTCTTCAGTTCTGAAGTAGAAACAAAAGAAAGTCCAGTTGGAAAGAAAGAAAGAAAGAAAGAAAGAAAGAAAGAAAGAAAGAAAGAAAGAAAGAAAGAAGAAAGAAGAAAGAAGCACCTTTGGGGCAACCATGACCCTGGAGGACGGAGAATCTCCCCAGACATTTAAACCCCAATGAATTATCGTTTAATTGCCCACTCATTTTAACTAAGCGGGTAACATAAACTTATTTTAACTAAGCGGGTACAATTAATCTTTTGCAAGCCAGATTCGGTTCAAGCCGGCCTCTTCTCTAAGAGGGGCAGCTCCGG
>NW_028261382.1:29847903-29936747 GCF_051295495.1 Thamnophis sirtalis
TACCTTCAGTGGTCCTTCTCTTCACTAGACTAGCCATGCCCGGTTCCTGCAACTGTTCTTCATATGTTTTGGCCTCCAGGCCTTTGATCATCTTAGATAGATTCAGTTTAACAGAGTTGGAAGGGACCTTGTAATCCATCTAGTCCAGCCCCCACCCCTAGCTCCTCAAATATCGGAAGACTGCTATCCAGTCTCCCCTGGTCCTTCTCTTCCCTAGACTAGCCAGGCCCAGTTCCTGCAACCTTCCAGTCCTCTAATTATTCTGGTTACTCTGGATCTGCCCTGAACCTATCTTCTCCTGCTTTCACATCTGGTCTCATTTTCCAGGGCATTGTCTGTCATCCTGAGTCACTTCCCTTCCTTTTGTGATTCTGGTTCTTTCGCGACATTGGGGTTCGATAAGATTATTATTCCTCGTGATGAGTGATTATTTATGAGGGATAAAAAATAATCACCGCCCAGAGGAAGTCTCCAGAGATGACTGGGCTGTTAGATTAAAAAAAAAAAAAAAGCTTGTTCAGACAGGACTTAAAGAGTCCACCCAATTTTGCTCGGATGCCTTAAGCCAATTCATCATGTTTGCGTTGGCTAGGAGGCTGCCTCCAGATTTTGTTCTGTGGGCGGCCGATGGGAAAATTAGCTGGGGCACCATTCAGTCTCCCCCCCCTCCAAGAGAGAATCCTTTTTCTAAGTCATGGCAACCCAGAGGTGCTTTTTCAAGAGGCAGCTGGACTTTCTGGTTTTTCTTTGAAGATGTTTTGCTTCTACCAAAGCATCTTAGGGAGATGTTGACGCGAGCGGGATTCGAACGGTCAGATAGGGGAGATTCCATTCTACACCCTACAATGAGCGCGCCTCTGCATTTGCGGAACGGCAGAGGTAGAAGATCTGGCTCACATCCTATTGGATTGTTGCTTGTAGAAGGGGGTGAGAGAGGGGTACATTGGTCCGTACACCGAACAAAGGACCCCTTGGGATCCCCATATCAAAACAACTTGTGTTATGCGCGGCGTGAACCAGAAAATAACATTTAACACAGCACGGGACTTTGACAAAATGCTTTGGTTGAGATCTGGATAAGTGGGACTAGATCAGTGTTTCTCAACCTTGGCAACTTGGAGATGTCTGGACTTCAACTCCCAGAATTCCCCAGCCAGCGAATGCTGGCTGGGGAATTCTGGGAGTTGAAGTCCAGACATCTTCAAGTTGCCAAGGTTGAGAAACACTGGACTAGATTGTACGGGTGACACTGAAATATAATTTTAGGTCATTTTATTCTATTTAACATACTGATGTATTCAAATGTTGCATCTTATCCTGTAACTATTGTATTTCACCCTGCTCTTATTTTAAATTGCTTGTATAGGATTCTATTGGTGATATGGGTTTGAACCTGGTGCTTTGGCATGGCCTATAGGCTAATCAATAATGCTATAATAATAATAACAAAGAGGCCATTGGACTTCATTTTTCCTTGAAGGCGTTTTGTTTCTCACCCAAGAAGCTTCTTCCGTTCTGACTGATTTCCGTTCTCAACTAGAACCGAAGAAGCTTCTTGAATGAGAAGGGAAAACATCTTCAAGGAAAAACGAAGGTTGCCTCTTGAAAAAAAAGCAGCTTTGGGACAATCGTGACCTCGGATGACTGAGCATCTTCACAGACATTAGTGATGGATGCCTTGATCACCCGAAGGTATCCTTTTCTCTTTTTCAGAAGCAGGGTTTAAAAGAGTCCAGTTGGGAGGGGTTTTTTCACATCCATGATGCTCTTATGGGATTCTGGAAGCTATGGAAGAGGATTTATGAGGGAATGGTTCCTCCCCTTTCCTTGTATTGTAACTCTGGCTTATGGAGATTCTCCGTCACCCAAGTCATAGTTGCCCCCAAATTGCTTTCTCAAGAGGCAATTGGACTTCCTTTTTATTTATTTTATTTATTTGGTTTGTCAAACATGCACAAGATTTAATAGTTTAGTAGAGATTTTAAGTAGTTTAATAGAAAGAAGAACTAGGGGAGACATGATAGCAGTGTTCCAATATCTCAGGGCTTGCCACAAAAAAAGAGGGAGTCAAATTATTTTCCAAGGTACCTGATGGTAGAACAAGAAGCAATGGGTAGAAATTAATCAAGGAGAGAAGCAACTTAGAACTGAGGAGGAATTTCCTGACAGTTAGAACAATTAATCAGTGGAACAGAAGTTGCCTCCAGAAGTTGTGAATGCCCCAACGCTGGAAATCTTTAAGAAGATGTTGGATAGCCATTTGTCTGAAATGGTATAGGGTTTCCTGCCTAGGCAGGGGGTTGGACTAGAAGACCTCCAAGGTCCCTTCAACTCTGCTCTTGTATTATATTGTACTGAGATAACAGGTATAAGTATAAACAAGGACATGAACAAAAGAAACGAGTACAAATAAAGGGGGATAGTAGGACAGGGACGGTAGGCACGCTGGTGCGCTTATGCGCGCCCCCTTTACGGACCTCGTAGGAATGGGGTGAGGTCCACTCTAGACAGTTTGAGGTTGAAGCTGTGGGGGGGGGGGTTGAGGACATAACAATGGAGTCAGGTGGAGCATTCCAAGCGTTGACCACTCTGTGGCTGAAGTTGTATTTTCTGCAATCGAGTTTGGAGCGGTTGACCTTGAGTTTGTATCGATTGCTTCCCCGTGTATTATTGCGGTTGAAGCTGGAGTAGTCGTTGGGATAAAGCAGCCGTAAAGTGAGATTTGAACATTAAGTGTGAAACCTACTGGGTCAGGCTAGACAGCCTCTTAGAGACCCTCTACTTCTATATTAAAAGCCACATAGACAAGAGTTGGAACTTGCAATAGAATAACAGGGGCAGTTAGAAGTTGCTTAAAGAAAGTGTCCCCATTCACTAACCACAGGATGTTCTCGCCAACGTCCCTATGTCAAAACTTGTGTTAAAAGTCCAAACCACAAAGTTCAATTAAAGTTCATTAATAACACGTAAGCCATACCTGAAACAAAAGGAGAAGTAAGACCTTCATCTCCTTATAAGGTTTTCTCCTCAAGGTAACCACTAAGAAATGTGTTAAGTATTTCTGTGTTGCAATGCTTTTGAGAATGTATAAGAACGCGTGCTTCGATAATGAAGGTGGTTCAGAACTTGCAATGCTAAGCCATGGGCTCGCTTTCTGAACCTGGCTGCCAAATAAACTTTTCCTGTATCCTGAGAAGTCTAACGCCTGTCATTTTCTGCAACAACAGGTAGGACATTGTAGCAGACAATTTTGTGTACTATGCTTAGATCAAACCGTAGGCAGCGTAGTTCCAGGTTCTTCAAAATTTCGAGCCTGGTGGCATAAGGGATTCCATTGTGAGCAGAGGAGTGGAGGATTCTTCTCGTGAAATACCCCCGGACGCTACATGGCGTAGCGTCTGGCTTTCTTTGTTCCCCTGTTTTCCTTCGGCCACGCGATGTGCAGCTGTTGCATTTTAAGGTGAGCTTCGCCAACGTTGCAGGTGCACATCTGGAATTCATACTGGACTAATTGCGGTTGTGCTTCCACTCCCCTCCTTCATACGTATTGCTCGGGCCCCAGGAAGACACAAAGGAAATTGCATTTTTTAATCTATCGCACCAGTAGTAGTGACTTCAGGAGACCCAAACGATACTTTTTAAATGCCGTTTTGGTGGGGCACTTGTTGGTCAGTCCTTCAAAGTATTTTCAAAATTTTCTCTTCTACAATCCTGACTAATTTTTGACCCTTGATTTCAGTCTTATTCTCCTAAATATTTCTCGGTCCGTGTAACTTTGAATTCCAGCTTCCCTGCGCTAGTCAGTTTCAAGTATGCTTTTAAAAAAATGATTACAATGGTCAAATATCTACTTTTCCTCATTATGTTGATTGTAAAGCTTTCTCTTCTAGGATCTTGACTCTTTTTGATCCCTTATTCCAGATTTATTTCCAAAACATTTATTTCTCTGTCCGTGTAACTTTGAATTCCAGTTTCCCTGTGCTAGTCAGTTTCAAGTATGCTTTAAAAAATAACTACAATGATTAAATGTCTACTTTTGCTCATTACGTTGATTTCAAAGCTTTCTCTTCCAAAATCCTGACCATTTTTGACCTATTATTTCAGATTTATTCTCCTAAATATTTCTCTGTCTATGTAACTTTGAATTCCAGTTTCCCTGTGCTAGTCAGTTTCAAGTATGCTTTAAAAAAATGATTGCAATGGTCAAATATCTACTTTTCCTCATTATGTTGGTTGCAAAGCTTTCTCTTCTAAAATCTTTTTAATCCCTTATTCCAGATTTATTTCTTAAATATTTCTCTGTCTGCCTTTCCTCATTGTGCTGATGACAAAAGTTTCTCTTCTACAATCTTGACTATTTTTGACTCCTTCTTTCAGTTTTACTTCCTAAATATTTCTCTCTCTGTGTAACTTTGAATTCCAGTTTCCCTGTGCTAGCCAGTTTCAAGCATGCCTTTTTCAAAATAATAATCGCAATAGCCAAAGATCTACCTTTCCTCATTGTGTTGTTTATTACTGGGTTAGATTTTTGAAATAGGAGTTTCCTTGTGCGTCATTCTCCTATATCTCTGTCGTCTCTAATTCTTTGGACTGCCAGTTTTTCTTTTCTTGCTTCAACATTGGGCTGTTTTGAGAAGCAGATGCTTTTGTGTTCTTCACATTCGCTTCTCTGCTTATTTCCATTTTTTTTTAAAAAGGTTTATGCTGCTAATTCTTTAGGCAGGTTAGAAATCTAACAAACGTTAGATTTGTAGAATGTTCTTTCACCGCCAACTCAGAAAGCTCAAACTACTGATACAGTTCTACGGAGGAATGATTGAGTCTATCTTCTGCACCTCTATAATAGTCTGGTTTGGTTCTGCAACCCAACAAGACAGGGACAGACTTCAATGGATAATTAGAACTGCAGGAAAAACAATGGCTGCCAAGCTGCCTTCCATTGAGGACCTGAACACTGCACGAGTCAAAAAGAGGGCTGTGAAAATATCTACAGACCCCTCGCATCCTGGACAAAATGACACTAAAAAGCACTGCACACCAGAACAACAAGACACAAGGACAGTTTTCTCCTGAATGCCATCACTCTGCTAAACAACTAATTCCCACAACACTGTCAATAATTTACTAAGAATGTATTACTATTCTTCTTCTCTTCCTTCCTAGTATCTTATCTCTCCCCACTTATGACTATAACCATGTTGCTTGTATCTTTCAATTTATATTGTTTTTATTTGTTTCCTTACAATTTGATAGCTTATTAGTAGCCTTGAATATCACTAAGTGTTGTATCTTTTTATATTTGATGAATGCATTTTATTCTCCTTATGTACACTGAGAGCTTCTGCACCAAAGACAATTTCCTTGTGTGTCCAATCATACTTGGCCAATAAAGAATTCTCTTCTCTTCTCTTCTCTTCTATTCTATTCTATTCTATTCTATTCTTCTATTCTATTCCCTATTCTTATTCTTATTCTATTCTATTCTATTCCCTATTTCTATTCTATTATTCTTATTTTACTCTTACTCTTACTCTTACTCTTATTCTATTCTTATTCTATTCTACTCTACTCTATTCTACATTCTTCTCTTTTCTTCCCTTCCCTTCCCTTCCATTCTATTCTATTCTATTCCATTCCATTCTATTCTTCTATTCTTATTCTTATTCTATTCTATTCTATTTTACTCTACTCTATTCTACATTCTTCACTTCTCTTCCCTTCCCTTCCCTTCCATTTTCTATTTTGTTCTGTTCTGTTCTGTTCTGTTCTGTTCTGTTCTATTCTATTCTATTCTATGTGGTACTTATCTTGTTTCTCTGACCACGGAACCCTCCAACTCCTCCAAATCACGTGGGGTTGTGGCTTGGACAGCTGAAACATTTCCTTCGAGCATCATCTTTCGCTTTCATTGTGTTACGTGCAACCACAGCAAAGAGGCCATCCAAGGAGAAGGTTATATACACTGCAGCAAAATGTTGCAGGACACACACACGGCATGTCCTTCACCCAGCATGGATGTTCTTTCAACTTTGAGTCCAGATCCCAATCTGAGGATTTTTCAACGCCGCAGAGATATTTGTAACCGAGGCTTGCAAACTTTGGAAATCTTTAAATCAAGGCTTAGAATCAGACTCGAGCTGGAAGGGACCTTGGAGGTCTTCTAGTCCAGCCCCCTGCTCAAGCAGGAGATTCTATACCATTTCAGACAGATCCAATGATGAAGCCGCCACAACTTCTGGTGGCAAGCAGTTCCACTGGTTAATTGTCCTCACTGTTAGGAAGTTTCTCCTTCATTCCAGGTTGCTTCTCTCCTAGATTAGTTTCCATCCATCGTTTCTTGTCCTGCCTTAAGGTGCTTTGCAGAATACGTTGAACCCCTCCTCTTTGTGGCAGCCCCCCAAATACTGGAATACCGCTATTGTGATTGGCATCAAGGTCATGGTTGATTGTTCTCCCCGTCAGGAAATTTCTCCTTAGTTCTAAGATGGGGAAAAAAACTTTGGAAAAAGTTGCAGAGAAGAGCAACTAAGACGTTTAAAGGCCTGGAGACTAAAACATAGGAAGAACGGCTGCAGGAATTGGGTTTAATAGTTTAATAGAGATTTTAATTAGTTTAATAGAAAGAAGAACTAGGGGAGACATGATAGCAGTGTTCCAATATCTTGCCACAAAGAAGAGGGAGTCAAACTATTCTCCAGGGCACCTGAGTATAGGACAAGCAGCAATGGGTGGAAACTAATCAAGGAGAGAAGCAACTTAGAACTGAGGAGGAATTTCCTGACAGTTAGAACAATTAATCAGTGGGACAACTTGCCTCCAGAAGTTGAATGCTCCAACACTGGAAGTCCCACAAGGCAGGGGAAGGAACAATGGTTGGAAACTAATCAAGGCTCCTTACATTTGAGCAATACAAGGATTGGTTGAACAGAAAACCTGATACCCATGAGGGTTGTTTTTTTTGGGGGGGGGGGACAAAGTAGGCAAGTGTGACTATCTAATGAAGGCCATTAATCAGCGCCGGCTTCTTTGGAGGAAGAATCTGGCTGGCACACAAGATGCCATACGGCTGGAGGAGTGTCTTACTTTTCATGAGAAACCTAGGAAACAGCAGGTTCTATATAGGCCTCCAGCCAGATTGTGGTAGGCGTCCTTCAAAGGAGAGAACAAGAGAACCAGATCAAAAGATACACAGGAATCTGTGGCTGTTTACTTCTCAACTGTTGTTGTAGAGCAGTGGTTCCCAAACTTGGCAACTTTAAGACTTGTGGACTTCAACTCCCAGAATTCTCCAGCCAGCAGAGCTGGCTGGAGAATTCTGGGAGTTGAAGTCCACAAGTCTTAAAGTTGCCAAGTTTGAGAACCACTGCGGTAGAGGCATGGAGAAGGTTCCACTGGATGCCCTCAGAAAGTTGCCACCCATTTCTCAGAAAAAGTGACTTGGTGGGGTTTGAACCATCCTGGAACTTCATCTCTTTTGGTCACCACGATATGAAGAGACATTGAGACTCGAGAAAAAGTGCAGAGAAAAGCAACTGTTCTGACCGAGGCTTCCCGAGAGCAGGAAGCAAACTCCTTGTCCCGACAAAAATACCCTTTTTATGAATTGACAGTGAATTCTGCTGCTTCACGTCCAGCAAAGTCTTTTGAGGGAGGATTTACAGTCACAGACCTTATCTGGCTTGGAAAGCTGCCAGGCCAATCTCTGCAGAACTTGGCAAGGAGAGTCACAAGCCAATGAAGCGAACTAATGGTCCCCTGCAAACTCCACTCCCCTTTCGCTCCTCTTTTCTTTCCTCTTGGAGGGGCCATTCATCATCCACCTGTGGCCTCACTCCTTGCCACGTTTTGCAGATCTCGGTCTGGCAGCTCTCCAAGCCAGATAAGGTCTGTGATCGTAAATCCTCCCTTGAAAGACATTGCTGGATGTGAATGAACAGAATTCGCAGTCAATTAATAAATGGGATTTTCTATCGGGACAAGGAGTTGGCTTCAGGCTCTTGGGAAGCCTCAGTCAAAACACTCATCAAGGAAAGAACCAACACAGAATTAAAGAGAATTGCCCTGGATTTATTTATGAAATGTCTCCCCCCCCCCCCGCTCAAGGGAGCTAAACCTCCCCACCAGTGGTGGGTTTCAAAAAAAATTCGAACCTACTCTGTGGGTGTGGCCTCGTTTGTGGGAGTGGCTTGCAAGCCATGTGACCTGGTGGGAGTGGCTTGCCGGCCATGTGTTTTCTCTCTCTCCGTCTCTTTCTCTCTCTCTCTTTCCTTCCTTTTGTCTCTCTGTCCCTTTTTCCTTTTTTTCTTTCATCTCTCTCTCTCTTTTTTCTTTTTTTCTTTTTTTCTTTCTTCCTTTCTTTCTCTTTCTCTTTCTCTGTTTGTGTGTGTGTGTGTGTGTGAGAGAGAGAGTGGTGGGTTTCAAAAAATTTTGGAACCTCTTCTGTAGATGTGACCTGCTTTCTGGTGGAACCTCTTCTAACCGGTTTGGTAGATTTGACGAACCGGTTGTACCAAACTGGTGCAAACTGGTAGGAACCCACCTCTGCTCCCCACCCTTGGCATGAATGCAGCCATACTAATGCACATACAACCACAAACACTTGCAGGTTGCTGGTTCATCCCCTTAAGTTTTCTTCGTTTGGGGTTTCGAAGGGAGAGCAAAGATTCTGAAATAGAAAATGACGTTTCCTTCGCAGCCGGAGGTCGGCTGACCTACTTTGCCCTGATGGATATTGCTAACCGAAGCCGGGCTCACTTGATCACAGCTTTTATTTTTATTTGTTTTATCTTAATGATCTGATTCATTTATGGATTTATAGCTTCCTGGCACGGGAAGCACCGTTCCTGTGGCTCAATCGGCCCTGAAATGCTGAACCCACACGGGTCAAAACAGCAGTAAATTACAAAATAGGGAAATAAAGAAGAGACGGAGAGGAACTAGGACTTTTAAGAGTTTGGAGAAATTGTCCAGGATGTGGTGGACTGAGTCGCCGTGTGCCTAAATGACACAGAGGAAAGCAGTCCTCGACTTACAACAGTTCACTCAGTGACCATTTGAAGTTACAACACTGAGAAATTTACGACCGTTTTCCCCCGACTTGCAGCATTTCATGTGATCAAAATTCAGGCACTTGGCAACTGGTTCGTATTTATGACGGTTGCGTATCTTGGGGGAGGGGTCACGCAATCCCTTTTGGCGACCTTTGGATGAACCAGATCCACTTCACGACCAGGTTTACTAACTTATCAACGGCAGTGACTCACAACCATGGCAAGAATGGTCGTGAAATGGGGCAAAACTCATTTAACCAACGTCTCACTCAACAACGTAAAGGCTTGGCTCAATTGTTGAGGACTACCGGTAATATATTGGGGGGGAAAGCAGGGCCTGGGATCTGTGAAGATGCTCACCAGCTCATTTTTGTGGGGAAAATAGGAGGAGGAAAGACTATCAGCGTTTGATACTGTTGTGGACCGCCAACAGCCATTGGAGCTGGCAGCAGACTCGGACAGTGAGGAGGTTGGGGAGGAACCTGGGCCAGTCCTGGACTCTGAGGAAGGCTCGGATGAGGGCTCTGTGTTGGAGGCAGAGAGGGGGACAGGGCCATCTGACAGTTATCAGCTGCCTTCAGAGTCGGACATCAGTGAGGCAGAAGAACAACTGGAGCCTGTTCCCAGAGAGTTGCCAGACGAAGGGAAAAGCTAAAGAACAGGGGTCGACTTGGGAGTAAGGCCACAGGAGGACGATGAATGGCCCCTCCCAGAGGAAAGAAAAGAGGAGCGAAAGGGGAGTGGAGTTTGCAGGGGACCATTAGTTCGCTTCATTGGCTTGTGACTCTCCTTGCCAAGTTCTGCAGATATCGGCCTGGCAGCTCTCCAAGGCAGATAAGGTCTGTGACTTTAAATCCTCCCTTGAAAGACTTTGCTGGCTGTGAAGAAGCAGAATTCACAGTCAATTAATAAAAGGTTTTTTTCCCCATCGGGACCAAGAGTTTGCTTCCTGCTCTTGGGAAGCCTCGGTCAGAAGAGATACCTTGAATTCTCTATAAAGCAGAGGTGGTATTCAGCCTGTTCGCACTGGTTTAGATGAACCGGTAGCGTCGATGATCAGCTGGCCCTGCCCATCCATTCCTACCCTATACTGTCCTTTATTTCCTGCTTTCTAGCTCATCTCAATTGCAAAGCACAGCTGATTTCTCCCCTCTTGCTGTTTTACCATTGCTGACTTGGAAGGTAAGAAGCTCAGCTTCTAAATGCTCCACTTTCAGCATGTTCTAACCAACTTGGTTGTTTAAACCAGTAGCATCCCACCACTGCTATAAAGCAATAATGGCAGGATAAACATTTAATTAATCAATAAATCTGGGTGCCCTTTCTTTGAATGGTCTGGAGACGCTCAGAGCTAGCTCAGGCTTGGAGGGCTATTATCCCAAAACCACTTCTCACCCAGATCTTTCTGGCTGCCTTCCTACTCAGAAGACGCCTTGTCAACTGTTCTTGCCATTCTTTGATGTTTTGAAATGCTAATTACAGTGATGAATGCCCTTGGATGCTTGAGGTTGCTCCACTCCTCTTTGACTCTTTGCCAAGGAGGGGATCGTCAGCCTTCTGAAGCCCTGAATGCCTAAACTTGTAAAACTGTCCATCCAAGGACAGGAGGCAAATCTAGACAGCAGACTAAAAAGCAGAGACATCACCCTGCCAACAAAAGTGCGTCTAGCGAAGGCTGTAGTTTTCCCAGTTGCAATGGATGGCTGTGAAGTTTGAACCACAAGGAAGGCTGAGTGCCAAAGAATGGAGGCCTTTGAACTCTGGTGCTGGAGAAGACTCCTGCGAGTCCCTTGGACTGCAAGGCCATCCAACCGGTCAGTCCTAGAGGAGATCAACCCTGGCTGCTCTTTAGAAGGCCAGATCCTGAAGAGGAAACTCAAAGACTTTGGCCACCAGATGAGAAGGAAGAAGGACTCCCTGGAGAAGAGCCTCATGCTGGGAACGATGGAGGGCAAAAGAAGAAGGGGACGGCAGAGAAGGAGGTGGCTGGATGGAGTCACCGAAGCAGTTGGCGTGAGCTTAAATGGACTCCAGGGGATGGTAGAGGACAGGAAGGCCTGGAGGAACATTGTTCACGGGGTCAAGATGGGTCAGACATGACTTCACAACTAACAACAACAGCAATCAAAGAATGTGAGGAGAGAAAGAGAGGGAGAAGAAATAGTGGAGAAGAGGAGAAAAGAGAAGGGGGAGAAGGAGGAGGAGGAGGAGAAGGAGGAGGAGGAGGAGGAGGAGGAGGAGGAGGAGGAGGAGGAGGAAGAAGAAGAAGAAGAAGAAGAAGAAGAAGAAGAAGAAGAAGAAGAAGAAGAAGACAGAGAACTCTGGTGCTGGGGAAGACTCCTGCGAGCCTTCTGCTGTTGTAACTTTGAACGGTCGCTAAAAGGACTGTTGCTAAGTCATGGACAGCCTGTATCTCTCTCCTCCTCCCTATCCCTTGGCTATTTCAGAAGGGCCACTTCTGATATGTTTTTGAAGACGTTTCACTTCCCATCCAAGAAGCCTCTTCAGCTCTGATGCGCAGCTAAATGTCTATGGAGATTCTGAGTCATCCAGGTCATGGTTGCCCCAAAGGGGCTTTTACAAGAGGCAACTGGACTTTTTGGTTTTTCTTTGAAGAATGTTTGAAGATGACCTCTGACTGGATGGTGGGGAATGAAAGGATTTATACTCCTTGCAGATAGCTGGTCATTTGCCTCCTTTTAGAGAGCTGTTGAATCTAGACAGCAGACTAAAAAGCGGAGACATCACCCTGCCAACACAAGGGCACATAGTCAAGGCTGTGGTTTTCCCAGTTGCAATGGATGGCTGTGAAGGTTGGACCATAAGGAAGGCTGAGAGCCAAAGAATGGAGGCCTTTGAACTCTGGTGCTGGAGAAGACTCCTGCATTGAGTCCCTTGGACTGCAAGGCCATCCAACCGGTCAGTCCTAGAGGAGATCAACCCTGACTGCTCTTTAGGAGGCCAGATCCTGAAGAGGAAACTCAAAGACTTTGGCCACCTAATGAGAAGGAAGGACTCCCTGGAGAAGAGCCTCATGCTGGGAACGATGGAGGGCAAAAGAAGAAGGGGACGGCAGGGAAGGAGGTTGCTAGATGGAGTCACTGGAGCTTCAATGGACTCCAGAGGATGGCAGAGGACAGGAAGACCTGGAAAAATGTTATCCATGGGATCACGATGGGTCGGACACAACTTCACAACTAACAACAACAACAATCAAGGAATGTAAAGAGAGAGGGAGAAGGCATAGTGGAGAAGAGGAGAAAAGGGGAGAAGGAGGAGGAGGAAGAAGAGAAGAAGAAGAAGAAGAAGAAGAAGAAGAAGAAGAAGAAGAAGAAGAAGAAGAAGAAGACGACGACGACAATGGCAGAGAAGGAGGTGGCTGGATGATGGAGTCACAGAAGCAGTCGGCGTGAACTTGAATGGACTCTGGGGGATGGCAGAGGACAGGAAGGCCTCGAGGAACATTGTCCACGGGGCCGCGATGGGTTGGACATGACTTTGCAACTAACAACAATGACAGAGAGTTATGAAGGCCACTTGGAGGTCTATCTGTCTCCTCGGGATTCACCTGAGTGGTGAGAAAATGTGTTTGGCTGTGGGATGTTTTTTGTCCTATGTCCCTTCAGTCTTGAAGCTGTTGGGGATGAGTCTGTGTTAAAAGTCCAGTTGCTTCCTGAAAAAGCACCTTTGGGACAATCCTGACTTGGAGGACTGAGAACCTCCGTAGTCTTCCTCTCGGACAGGACATATTTAAATTCTCTCTGTTGCCTTCTGGCCCGTATCTTTGAGTGAATCATCGCTCAGAATACACGCCAAGCGTCCTGCTTAGCTGCGCAAGGAATGCAATCGGGTTGCCTTATATAATCCAGTAGGTGTTGTTTAGTGACGCCCAGGCCTGTGTTCAGAGAACCTGGTCTTCACAGTTCAAAGAGTCTTTCCCTGAGCAGGCCCGTGCGTGTTTACTTCAAGGCAAGCCTTGTGCATTCCATGGAAAAAATACCACGGCTAGCCAAGGAAACACACACAAACGGGCTCTCAAGCAGAGCGATCCGGAGCCCTAACTCAAGACACAAATGGCCGGCTTTCAATGATCAAAACTAGGAGTCATCATGCAAAAAAAAAAAAAACCAACTCTACAGAGAGGTCTATAGGGCTGAGAAAATATATTGTGAAGGTTTGATAGCGCTTAGAGCAGGATTCAGCAATGTGCAGCTCTGGAGCTGCATGCGGCTTTTTCATCCCTCTGATGCAGCTCCCTGTCACCGGTCGGCGCCACAATTTTGAGAGGAGCTTCCGGTTTGTTTGGGGGGCAGGAAGCATGGCATGCCAGGAAGAGATTCTATGACAAGGGGTGGGTTTTCCGGTCAACCTCCACAATGGATAGGGCTTTCAGTTAGGGCATGTAGAGGAAAAAGGACGTTGCACTGGGAGGAGACTCTATGGTAGGGGAACCGGACTTTTGGTCAGCAGAGGAAAAAGGACACTGCGCTAGGAGGAGACTCTATGGTGGGGGAACCGGACTTCCAGTTGGCAGAGGAAAAGGGGTGCCGTGCTAGGAGACTCTATGGTGGGGGAACCGGACTTCTGGTCAGCAGAGGAAAAAGGACACCATGCTAGGAGGAGACTCCATGGTGGGGGGAACTGGACTTTCAGTTGGCAGAGGACAAAGGGCGCCGCGCTAGGAGGAGACTCTATGGTGAGGGGAACCGGACTTCTGGTCGGCTCCGGAATTGAACGGGGGGCTTCTGGTTAGGACCTTTGTGGCTCTTTGAGTGTTTAAGGTTGCTGACCCCTGACTTAGAGAAAGGCAACTTTCTCCAAGGTGGCTACTTCCAGGTGTGTCGAGATGACGATTTTCAGAACTCCAGATGAGATGCCACCGTGAAGAAAATTGTAGCCGTTTTTATTTATCTATTGCTTTCTTTGTCAAACATGTACAAGATAACAAATATGGGTATGAACCTAAACAGGAACAAAGGAAGTAAATACAGATAAATGGGGACAGTGGGACAGGGACGGTAGGTACGCTGGTGTGCTTATGCATGCCCCTTTACGGACCTCTTAGGAATGGGGTGAGGTCCACGCTAGGCAGTTTGAGGTTGAAGCTGTGGGGGGGTTTGAGGACGTAACAATGGTGTCAGGTAGAGCATTCCAGGCATTGACCACTCTGTGGCTGAAGTCGTATTTTCTGCAATCGAGTTTGGAGCAGTTGACCTTGAGTTTGTATCTGTTGTGTGCCTATGTATTATTGAGGTTGAAGCCGAAGAAGTTGTTGATAGGTAGGATGTTGTAGCAGACAATTTTATGTCCTATGCTTAGGTCAGAGTATAGGTAGTGTAGTTCCAGCTTGTCGAAGCCCAAAATTTTGAGCCTGGTGGCATAAGGGATTCTCTTGTGAGCAGAGGAGTGGAGGACTCTTCTCGTGAAATACCTCTGGACTTGCTCGATTGTATTAATATCCGATATACAGTGTGGATTCCAGGCAGATGAGCTGTATTCGAGGATTGGTCTGGCAAAGGTTTTGCATGCCCTGGTTAGCAGTACAACGTTACCAGAGAAGAAGCTTCGTTTTCCTTCTTCTGCGTGTCCCTTTCAGATACATGCCTTCTCAGAACGTTGGATCTGTGAGCTGTTGCTATGAAGACCACCTTTGCATTACAAAGACAGGATTGAGAGTCTTCGATTCGACCTGCAGATGGGGAAAAAAAAACCCATCGCCTTGAAATAATCAAGGCTGCGCTGCTAAGCTTCAAATGTATCCATGACGTCAAGAGTTTGGCACCCGCCGTTGTTTGCACACTCTTCCTGGTGACGTCGGTGGCAAACTGTGCCAGCCATGAGTTATCCTCTCTCTCTCTCGCCTCACCTGCTTAAGGTGGAGAAGGCCACTGTTTGTGTTCGGTATCACATGGGTGAAGCAGCCCAGCTTTTTCCTGACCCTCAAGGGAGGAAATTTCCCCTGGGCACGCTTGTGTAACAGGCCGACCTCTACGACACATACATGCTGTGACCTGCCTACTGGAAATACATGTTTGTTTATCAAGTTGCTCCCTACAATATGTTCCCTCTCCTTTCGTCGTGGGCCTTTCGGGGGGAAATTCTACTCGCCAACAAGAAATTCTACTTGTCTCGGCCAGTTTAAGAGTTGGCGCCACCTGCAAGAAATTACAGGAGAACAGATAAAATACAAACCCGAAAATCTTTCTGCTGGGAATAATCAAAGGGAAATATACAAAGAAAATTAAGTACATATTAACACATCTGCTAACTACAGCTAGAATAGCATTTGCCCCATGCTGGAAACAAAATAATACCCCCTCGGACGAATTAGTGATTAAAAAAACTTTGAATTGTGCAGAGATGGACAAATTAACACTGGAATTAAAAGATAAAGAAGAGTCGGAATATTATGAAATTTGGAACAATTGGTACAAATGGCTGCAAAACCAGAATAAAATTAATTAAGCCAAAAAACAATATATATATATATATAAATATATATAGAACTGTGTATAAAGGTATGTAAATACAGAAGCGAAATATTATATACATGTACAGGTATGATGATATAACAATGTTGATATAATGACTGTAAGGTGTTGTAGAAGGGAAAAAATAGAAAAATAATCAGCAAAAAAAAGAGAGAGTTGGCACCACGAAGAGAATCCTGGAGCATTTGCGTTAAGGTCTTCAGCATCAACTCTGCGTTCTTCTTACCCCTTAAAATGAGATCTCTCTCTCTCTCTCGGGAGATTTGCCAACAAGACAGAAGCGCAACTGATTTCTCCGTTCCCCAGCAACTTGCTCGGCTTCCGAGAAATTAACAAGGAGCTTGCTTGTTCGCTCATTGACAGATTTGATGTATGTTTGTGGCTCCCCAGCTCGGGAACAAGAGATTCCGGCCAGCTAACATTAGGTTAGAAGTGTCAAAAAATAAAATAAAAAAACAAAGACGCACCGCGATATGGAACACAATGATGGTTGAACGCACAAACACTTCCAATCTGAAAACCACTATAACATGGGCTCCGGCCTGATGGAGACGCCACAGGTTCCTAGACCTCATGAAAAGGGGTCAAGGTGATTTGAATGTTGGCATCAGGGATATGCTGCCCCCCAAGGGAAATTAAAGAGATTGAGACTCTCGAAAGAGTGCAGAGAAGAGCAACTAGTATGATTAGGGGACTGGAGACTAAAACAAACGAAGAACAGTTGCAGGAACTGGGCATGGCTAGTCTAGGGAAGAGAAGGACCAGGGGAGACATGATAGCAGTCTTCCAGTATCAGCAGACTAAAAAGCAGAGACATCACCCTGCCAATCAAAAGTGTGTCTAGTCAAGGCTGTGGTTTCCCCAGTTGCAATGGATGGCTGTGAAGGTTGGATCATAAGGAAGGCTGAGCACCAAAGAATGGAGGCCTCTGAACTCTGGTGCTGGAGAAGACTCCTGCATTGAGTCCCTTGGACTGCAAGACCATCCAACCGGTCAGTCTTAGAGGAGATCCACCCTGACTGCTCTCTAGAAGGCCAGATCCTGAAGAGGAAACTCAAAGACTTTGGCCACCTGATGAGAAAGAAGGACTCCCTGGAGAAGAGCCTCATGCTGGGAACAACGGAGGGCAGAAGAAGGTTTGCCATAGCTTTCCTCCCCAGGAGCAAGTCTCTTTTCATTTCTTGGCTGCCGTCCCCGTCTGCAGAGATCTTGGAGCCCAGGAAAACAAAACCGGTCACTACCTTCCATTTCTTCCCCATTTATTTGCCAGGAATTGAGAGGGCTGGATGCCATGATCTCCATTTTCTTAATGTTGAGTTTCAAGCCAACTTTTGCACTTCTCCTCTTTCGCCCGCATCAAGAGGCTCTTTATTTCCTCTTCCCTTTCTGCCATTAGAAAGCTATCTCATGCAAATTCTTACATGGGAAGATTGTTGCCGTCAGGAAAATTCCTGCTCAGGAATCCTTGCCTCGCTCCTTCACCTTTCGTTGGGAGTGTTATTAAAAATAGATTTTTTCTTGCGTTGTTCAGAAAGGGAGGCAGAGATACTATCTGTCAACTATTCAGTTGCGTAAGCACTGGGCGGCAAAAATGTCTCTGGAGGAGCAAAGACATTCCAGAAGGCAACAATGCTATTTATCCTACATGCTAAGGGTGCACTCATCATTTTTAAGTGCACAATGAATCATGGCGCTTTGTGAAATCCTAAGGTTTGCAAAAAAAAAAAAAAAGGTTTCCCGAAAGGAGAAACAGACCTTAAATAGGAAGCAACCGAGTGAAATCTGCGTGCGCAGAAGCTAAGGCATGTTCTCATCCTTTGGTGGGTGGAATGGTGCATTTGAGAATGGGCCCACCGGTTTGATTGTAGGATTCACTTAAGGTCCCCAGGATCAGAGTAGAAGAAAAGAAAGAAGACTAGGCTAAAATATTAGCATACCTCAAGGACCATTCAGATGAGAAATACAAGTTGGAATGGAGAAGATGGATTGATTATATCCAAAATAAATATGGGACTAAGAAATTTCAGTTAGCTTATGAATGAAGGTACAAGGAATGTTACAATTTATTTAAAGTTAGTTTTACAAAAGGGGAGTTAAAGCACAAGCGAAGGGACGATGCTAAAGTTAGTTAGTTTAGCGTATGATTGTTAAATGTTTATACCCTGTATTTGCTCTGGGAGGTTTGGGGTGGGAGGGTGGGAGGGGATATGGGATTGGGGGGGAGGGAGGGAAGGGGAAAGATATACAATTGTAAAACTTACTAAAACCTTTTAATAAAAAAGAAAGAAAAGAAAGAAGACTCAGCGTAATCTTTTTTTTTAGTTTTTTTTATTTTTCCTTTCAAATTCATTCTTAAATATACGTTCTTATAATTGCTGTTTTAACATTTGTCAATTCATATCATTTTTCCGTCTGTATATGTACATTTTCATACTTTCTTATTTCCCCTCCCCCTGATTTAATAATGTGTTCTTATCAGATATCCTTGAATTGTATTATTATTGTCATTAGTATTGTGTATAAAGTCAACTGATCATTCTTATTACTATTATTATTCTAACTACTTATTAAGTTCAGAATTCTTATTAATATCTTGTAAATCTGAAAGGACTCCGACAATTCACTGTTCACCAGGCCCCTATGTGTATTTAAAGAAAAAAAATGTATAAATATTTTTTTAATTTATTAAAATATTTTTTAATAAATTAAAAAAGAAAGAACGGACGGAAGGGAGGAAAGAAGGAAGGAAAGGAAAGAAAAGGAAGGAAGGAAAGGAAGGAAAGAAAGGAAGGAAAGAAAGGAAGGAAGGAAGGGAAGGAAGGAAGGAAGGAAGGAAGGGAAGGAAAGGAAGGGAAGGAAAGGGAAGGAAAGGACAGAAAGGAAGGAAAGGAAAGGAAAGGAAGGAAGGGGAAAGAAAGAAAGAAAGAAAGAAAGAAAGAAAGAAAGAAAGAAAGAAAGAAAGAAAACTCAAGAAATGCAAAACATATCTTAGATCATCTCTTCCCAGTTTGGATGCTGTCCAGAATTATGACATCTTCAGAATTCCCAGTGATGGTCCTTCAGGTGGTGGAAAAGCTATGTTAGATGTGCAAACAGAAGCTTTGGCTTCTCTCTATCACTGTAATTGAGGATGGGGTCTGAAGACTGGGTGCTGAGGTGGGCTTCCTCCTTCCTAGACTTACTCTGGTGACTTTTCTGTCCCAAAAAATCCTAAGGTCTTTTCTCCGCGAAGACCTT
This sequence comes from Thamnophis sirtalis, assembly GCF_051295495.1. Taxonomy (NCBI): domain Eukaryota; kingdom Metazoa; phylum Chordata; class Lepidosauria; order Squamata; family Natricidae; genus Thamnophis; species Thamnophis sirtalis. Next base: position 29,866,682 of record NW_028261382.1, read on the forward strand.
GGAGGCCTTTAAAATATGCTCTTGAATACTATTTCAGTATCCAGTCCTGTTGGCTTGACCTCTTGCCTGTTTGACCAGTTAATCTTCCTTAACCAGTTATTTCCCCCCCCCCTTCTCCTTTCTTTTAAAGTTTGTTATTGCTGCCGGAGGTGAACTGATAACGTTCTTGGGTGCGTTGTGGTTGTGATGTACCCAAAACATTATCACGCTGGTGTGAAGGAGGTGTGCTTCGTTGACTTACATCCTAGCACTCTGAACTTTATCCTAGCACTCTGAACAGGAAGCGCGTGATGGATTTTGCTGTGGCTGTTCCTCCCCCCGCCACCAAAACAACAACAACAACAGAACAGTATAACAGAGCTGGAAGGGACCTTGGAGGTCTTCTAGTCTAGCCCCCTGCTCAAGCAGAACAAAAGCTTGTGTGTGGACTCTCCTCCCTCCTGATTTATTTCCACACAATGCAGAACTTCTCATCCTCGTGATTGTGCGTGCAGTTGCTTGCTTACAAGGTGTGATGAGGGCGTATATATCAGCCAACGGAAACTCTACCCAACCAAATGGACCTTGGACCAAGGCTGAATGGCACAATAAAGTCCCAGCCCAGCCTTGGGTGTCCCCATCAACCTTGGGTGGAGAAGCAAAGAAAACATCAGATCACAGAGCAGAACCTGGTGACTTCTGAGTCCTCCTCAAACCGCCTTTTTATTCTGACCTAGGCTGACTGAGAAAGCATAAATCACACTCTTCGTCTCAAAAAGCCCTCTTATCAGCGTTCCAAGTATCATGCGGAATTAAATCAAAGTCCAAGGCTTAAAGATCCTTAAAGTTCCAATTTAATAAAGCAGACATCTTAGAACGTCTGTGTTAATCCCAATACTGGAAATGACATCAGAATCCCACCCAGTTAAAAGTTCATGATCTTGTCCCTACACCCACAATCCATCACATGGTCCAATCTTCTTCTTCCACGCTGGCATCCACACCCAGCTTCTTCCGGTCAGGTGTACTGGTGAGGAGACAAAGGATGACCTTGAGCTTCTAGTAAAGAATGAAAACAATACATTCCACAATCCTACTCCTGTCTATTCCCCCCTCCCATCGACTATACTAATGAAACAGCATATTGAAATAAGAGAAAGTGTGGCAGGCCAAAATTCTAAAAGGAATATAATTGCAGGCCTGACACCTCTTTTATTTAAACGGCTGTGAATTATGGTCACAATGATTCACAAACAGTCTGTGAAGAGTCTGACAGAAGTCTGCTCGAGTTGCCACAGTCTTTCAGGGGAATGTTGATAAACACCCACCTTTATCTCCCTTGAAACGCTGCCAGAGACCTAATTGCCCATTAGTTTCGCAAGGCCAAAGGCAGCACAGAGTCAAACTGAGTTTCTCAGAGTTTCAGATGAACTAATTGCTTCCTGCAAAGGCTCACGTCCATTTGCTCCTCCTTTATATCTTATGGGAGGGACCAATCATCTCCAAGCCTTACTCCCAAATCGCCCCTTTTGTCTTAATTGTTCTTGCCTTCTGGCAGCTCTGTGCAGGCTCACGCTGGGAACAGGCTCCCGCTGTTCTTCTTCCTTGCTGATATCAGATTCCGGAGGTGCCAGAGGTAGCAAATAACTACCATATGGCCCTGGCCCCCTCTCTGCCTCCGACGCAGAGACCTCATCCGAGCCTTCCCCAGACTCCAGCACTGGCCCATGTTCCTCCCCAACCTCCTCACTGTCCGAATCTGCTGCCAGCTCTGCAGGCTGCTGGTGGACCACAAGAAGATATTACAAAACTGAGTAAATTAACAAGGAGGGATTTTGGGGGGGGGGTGTTAATGCGATTTTCCTAGAACAAGAACTTGCTACAGCTTTTACACGCGACTCTGCCTCTCTTCAGATAATTGAAACAGACATTTCTGGATTCACGAGGCCATTTCAGTGAACTGCCTTTACTTCCCATACACGGGCCTGTTTTTTTATTTTATTTTAAGGCAGGCGAGGCTAAAATTAGCAGCTTTCACAAATCAATAGTTAATGATTTAAGATGCTTCCTCTGACTCCAGGCACTCTGCTTCTATTTTGGAAGCTAGTTGCCTTGGGTGCTTTGATTCTCCTGTATCCTCCCCACAAGCAAGCAAGCAGAATAGAGTTGGAGGGGACCTTGGAGATCTTGTGGTCAAAGCTGCTCTTGTTTGAGCTGGAGCTTGATCCCAACGCATTTTCTTCCACCCAATTTGGTAGGTAGGTAGGTAGGTAGGTAGGTAGGTAGGTAGGTAGGTAGATATCTATCCATTTACCTACCTATCTGCCAGCCTGCCTGTCTGTCTATCTGTTTCTGTCTCTATGTCTATTTCTTTCTCTATATCTATATATTTATCTATATCTACGTCTGTCTGTCTGTCAGTCTGTCTATGTATCTATCTATTCATATCTATCTATCTATCTATCTATCTATCTATCTATCTATCTATCTATCTATCTATCTATCTACCGACCAACATCTATCTATCTATCTATCTATCTATCTATCTATCTATCTATCTATCTATCTATCTATCTATCTATCTATCTATCTATGATAAATAGATGTAGATAGATATAAATGGATAGAGAGATAGGTAGAGATAGAGATGGATGGCTGGAGAGAGAGATTATAGAGAAAGATAGATAGATAGATAGATAGATAGATAGATAGATAGATAGATAGATAGATAGATAGATAGATAGATGTAGGTAGGTAGGTAGGTAGGTAGGTAGATATAAATGGATAGAGAGATAGGTAGAGATAGAGATGGATGGCTGGAGAGAGAGATAATATAGAGATAGATAGATAGATAGATAGATAGATAGATAGATAGATAGATAGATATAGATATAGATATAGATATAGATAGGTAGGTAGGTAGGTAGGTAGGTAGATAGATATAAATGGATAGAGAGATAGGTAGAGATAGAGATGGATGGATGGAGAGAGAGATAATATAGAGATAGATAGATAGATAGATAGATAGATAGATAGATAGATAGATAGATAGATAGATAGATAGATAGATTCATAGATACATAGATACATAGATAAATACATAGATATAAATGGATAGAGAGGTAGAGATAGAGATAGATGGATGGAGAGAGAGATAATATAGAGATAGACAGACAGACAGACGGACGGACGGACGGACGGACGGATGGATGGATGGATAGATAGATAGATTCATAGATAGATAGAGAGTTATAAATGGATAGAGAGATAGGTAGAGATAGAGATGGATGGATGGAGAGAGATAATATAGAGATAGATAGATAGATAGATAGATAGATAGATAGATAGATAGATAGATAGATAGATATAGATAGATGGATAGATAGATAACCTTACATGATATACAGTGTGAGTTTTTCTCATGGTTGCTGGATTAATGACCTCTTATCAAAAGAACAAGGGGAGGGGAGGCAGAGATGAGGAGGGTCCTACTACCCTCCCAGATATCAACATTTAATATCTCAGCTACTCCTGAGGAAAATCTGCAGGTGAAGGCATTCAATGCGTTGGGGGGGGGAAACCCACCCCAAAACATCTTACATCAAAACTACTGAGTAGAACCATTTTCTATAAATAGAAAAAGAAAATGACTCTGGTGGGGAGGGAAAAAAACAGGAGATATTTGAACAAAGGGGAAAAGTCAGTGGAACTAGCCAAGAAGTCTGTCAGCTTTGATTCATATGGGGGAACTTTTGATCTCCAAGTTATGACAACAGAGGCGTAGCGTCTTCCCCGCAGCCCTTTGCTGAAAGATTAAACTGAACACACTTGATAAAGAGATAAACCCACATGCGAACCCTTCTAATCTTAAAGAGTTTTGGAAACTTTTTAAGAGTTTCTAGCCAAGGGCGGGAGGTTGACTAGAACCCATAAAGTTTAGGAGTGCCTCATTTCCACCCCCTCTCGTCACTTATTCTGTTATTCTGTTTAAGTAGAAAGTGAACTAGAAGACCTCCAAGGTCCCTTCCAACTCTCTTATTCTGTTTAAGTAGGAAGTGGACTAGAAGACCTCCAAGGTCCCTTCCAACTCTCTTATTCTGTTTAAGTAGGAAGTGGACTAGAAGACCTCCAAGGTCCCTTCCAACTCTCTTATTCTCTTTAAGTAGGAAGTGGACTAGAAGACCTCCAAGGTCCCTTCCAACTCTCTTATTCTGTTTAAGTAGGAAGTGGACTAGAAGACCTCCAAGGTCCCTTCCAACTCTCTTATTCTATTTAAGTAGGAAGTGGACTAGAAGACCTCCAAGGTCCTTCAAACTCTCTTATTCTATTTAAGTAGGAAGCGGACTAGAAGACCTCCAAGGTCCCTTCCAACTCTCTTATTCTGTTTAAGTAGGAAGTGGACTAGAAGACCTCCAAGGTCCCTTCCAACTCTCTTATTCTCTTTAAGTAGGAAGTGGACTAGAAGACCTCCAAGGTCCCTTCCAACTCTCTTATTCTGTTTAAGTAGGAAGTGGACTAGAAGACCTCCAAGGTCCCTTCCAACTCTCTTATTCTATTTAAGTAGGAAGTGGACTAGAAGACCTCCAAGGTCCTTCAAACTCTCTTATTCTATTTAAGTAGGAAGCGGACTAGAAGACCTCCAAGGTCCCTTCCAACTCTCTTATTCTCTTTAAGTAGGAAGTGGACTAGAAGACCTCCAAGGTCCCTTCCAACTCTCTTATTCTATTTAAGTAGGAAGTGGACTAGAAGACCTCCAAGGTCCTTCAAACTCTCTTATTCTATTTAAGTAGGAAGCGGACTAGAAGACCTCCAAGGTCCATTCCAACCCTGTTATTCTGTTAAGGCTGTCAGTTTGTGTTATTTTTTGTGAGACTGCCATCTTTCTTGAAGGCTGAGTTCATCACCCCAGGTACTCGCTGTAGAGTTGCTTTAATTTTCTGCCACTCAAGGCTCACCGCTTCAAACCAACAAAACCGCAAGATATGTGCGTATGCGTATCTCCTTCTCGGGGTGTGTGTTTGCTCTGATCTGAAGTATGTTTTCTGGGCATTCTCCCCTCCCCCTCCGGTCTCTTGCCTTCTTCAGCCTTGATTTCCTCAACGTTTAGGACAACCGAACACATTCTGACATTTTTAAATTCCCTTTGGGGGTCTGTCTGATTTATGGGCTTTCGCTGCCTCTCGTCCTTTCAACACTTGTCTTTTTCGTGCCAAGGGCAGGGGGAAATGTTCTGACCGAGGTTTTCCAAGAGCACGAAGCAAACTCCTGGTCCCGACAAAAAATCCCTTTTATTAATTGACTCTGAATTCTGCTCATTCACCTCCAGCAAAGTCTTTCAAGGGAGGATTTACAGTCACAGACCTTATCTGGCTTGGAGAGCTGCCAGGCTGATATCTGCAGAACTTGGCAAGGAGAGTCACAAGCCAATGAAGCGAACTAATGGTCTCCTGCAAACTCCACTCCCCTTTTGCTCCTCTTTTCTTTCCTCTGGGAGGGGCCATTCATCATCCACCTGTGGCCTTCCTCCCAAGTCGACCCCTGTTCTTTAGCTGTTTCCTTCATCTTGCAATTCTGCGCATACACACACTGGGAACAGGCTCCAGCTGTTTTTCTGCCTCACTGATGTCTGACTCTGAATGCAGTTGATAACTGGCATATGGCCCTGGCTTCCTCTCTGCCTCCGACACAGAGCCCTCCTCAGAGCCTTCCCCAGACTCCAGGACTGGCCCATGTTCCTCCTCCACCTTCTCACTCTCCGAATCTGCTGCCAGCTCCACTGGCCACTGATGGGCCACAACAGGAAAAACCATAATAGTAAAACAAGCTCCTTAGGTTAAGAAAATGAAGCCACAATTGCCTGAAGACAACTGAACCTGTCATGGCTACTTACATCTCAGCAGGAGGAAAATAATAAAACAACAACAACAGGGAAAGACTTATCTTAAATTTGACAAATGGGATTTGCTGAAGGCTGTGATCCAACATCTGGGGGAAAGAGACAGGATTTCAATGCCTTTATAACAGGGGTCCCCAAGCTATTTAGGACCACTAAATTGATAATTGTAAACCCCGCGAACCGCTAATACGACCTGCCTAATCACTGGCCATTTGGGCGTGGCTGGGTGGTCATGTGATTGGGTGAGCGTGGCCAACTCAATGTCACTCAAGTCGAGGGGCACCTTGCCGGCCTCTACTCACCCCTCCCCTCCCAGCCCCTCCTCGCCTGCCCACCCGGGCTCCTTAGGGCCCCAATAAGAAGCAGTTGCTAGAGCTAAGCAGCCACCATGAGAAAGAGTTGGCAAAACAGCTCAATTCAAATTCTGACCCAGAAGGAGGCTCAGCAGAAGCACCTCACTGAGGACTAGGAGCAAAGGCTTTCCAAGCAGAGGGGAGATCTGTGGGAGTGCAAGGCCAGGTGCCGGCGCCTGGAGGCTCAGTGGGCTGAGATGGTCAGCCAGTTCCAGACCATGATGCAGTCCCACTGGAACGAGGCCCTCCGGCTCTTCCCCACCAGCGGCTCTTCCCTCCAGCCTTCGCCCAAAGCCCCCCACCAGGAGGTTGAAGCAGTCCGCCATGCAATGGAGGGAGCTCCCGTGACTTGTCCCAGCTTCTGCCAACCTAGCAGTTCAAAAGCACATTAAAAAATGCAAGTAGAAAAATAGGAACCACCTTTGGTGGGAAGGGAACAGCGTTCCGTGCGCCTTCGGCATTGAGTCATGCCGGCCACATGACCACGGAGACGTCTTTGGACAGTGCTGGCTCTTTGGCTTTGAAACAGTGATGAGCAGTGCCCCCTAGAGCAGTGTTTCTCAACCTTGGCAACTTGAAGATGTCCGGACTTCAACTCCCAGAATTCCCCAGCCAGCATTCGCTGGCTGGGGAATTCTGGGAGTTGAAGTCCGGACATCTTCAAGTTGCCAAGGTTGAGAAACACTGCCCTAGAGCCAGGAACGACTAGCACATACGTGCAGGGGGAACCTTTACCTTTATCATCAGTTGGGAACCTCAGACCAACTTTTTTTTATCAAAGAGTTGGCTTGCAAGAGAGGTGTGAGTTTTGGTTCACAAAGGCCTGTAGGGTGGTGTGTCATTTCAAGTTAGGAAGAACCCCGGAGAGGCAAGGGAGGACCCTAGCTCTTCTCTTCCCTCTCATCAGGTTGGCTTCATTGCACAACACAACAAAACACCAGTGGGTTTTTTATTTTCCCTGAGACAGGCATCCATCCTAGGAGAAGGAACCTGGCAGAAATGGACGCACGCAATGGCATCGCTATTAGTAGACCAGATTCTGATGTTGTGGGTTTAATTAAAACGTTGATGCCCATCAAAACTCTCTCTGTGGCTTTCCAAAGGTTTGTGTGAATCAGCGAGCGCTGCGTTGTGCAGAGAGAGCATCAAAGAACATTTTTTTGGCATCATACGATGAGCCAAACTTGCATAACTAGCTTTTCCTGTCCCGGGATTTGCTTAGGGATTTAAAAGTGATGAACAAAACAGATTTAAAAGAGACACCGGGGATTAGTTTCCATCCATTATTCCTTCTCTGGCCTTTGGGTGCTTTGGAGAATAGCTTGACCTCCCTCTCCTCTCTGTGGCAGCCCCTCAAATATTGGAAGGCTGCTATTCTGTCTCCCCTGGTCCTCCTCTTCCCTAGACTAGTCATGCCCAGTTCCTGCAACTCTTCTTTGTATAATTTAGCCTCCAGTTCCCTAATCATCCTGGTTGCTCTTCTCTGCACTCTTTCTATATCTTTCTATATCAATAACTTCGGTGTAGGATTAGGATGAGGATGAAGGTTCGCTTGTGGGTTGGTTTAAAGCAATAGCAGTAGACTTATATACCGCTTCATAGGGCTTTCAGCCCTCTCTAAGCGGTTTACAGAGAGTCAGCATATTGCCCCCAACAATCTGGGTCCTCATTTTACCCACCTCGGAAGGATGGAAGGCTGAGTCAACCCTGAGCCGGTGAGATTTGAACCGCTGACCTGCTGATCTAGCAGTAGCCTGCAGTGCTGCATTTAACCACTGCGCCACCTTGGTTTCCAAAAAGCTTAGTGCCCCCCCCCCCTATAAGTAAGATGTTCTTACTTATAAGGACACCCTTACTTGTAAGCTATGTATCTCCTGTCTAATGAGGCAAGATGGCATTCTTTGCTGCGTGCCCTCCCTGGGAGGAAGTGATGAGTAAGTTAACAAGATGGTAGCAGTGAGTGAACTCCCATCATCCGAAGGGACTCATCGCCTTCTCCCGAAGCAAACACAGCCTACTCTTCTCCTTTGGGGTTTGTCAGAAACGGTGTAGGGTCTGCTGCTTGGGTGGGGGTCGGGGGTGGGTTGGACTAGATCAGTGTTTCTCAACCTTGGCAACTTGAAGATGTCCGGACTTCAACTCCCAGAATTCCCCAGCCAGCATTCGCTGGCTGGGGAATTCTGGGAGTTGAAGTCCGGACATCTTCAAGTTGCCAAGGTTGAGAAACACTGGACTAGATGACCTACAAGGTACCTTCCAATTCTGTCAATCTGTATATGCCGAGATGGCGCAGTGGTTAAATGCAGCACTGCAGGCTACTTCAGCTGACTGCAGTTCAGCAGTTCAAATCCCACCAGGCTCAAGGTTGACTCAGCCTTCCATCCTTCCGAGGTGGGTGAAATGAGGACCCAGACTGTGAGGATGGTATGCTGACTCTGTAAACCGCTTAGAGAGGGCTGAAAGCCCTATGAAGCAGTATATGTGTAACTATTGCTACTATTGCTATATCTCCAAACTGCTAGCTCCGACGAGAAACTCTCTTCGTGAAACTTGGTTTCAGTGTTCCAGAGATTAAACAACAACAACATTTGCTCCTCAACCACTGCATGAGAGTTTTTGTAACTAGGTGGGCATCCTATGTGTCATTCTTGGACATTGTTTGCATCTGGTTTTTGCTGATTGGGTGCAACGTTGGAAAAACAATGAGGCTTTGAGCTGACTGCGTGGCTCTTTTTGAGTAGGCGTTGGAAGGGATCAACGGATCAACCTATTTTTCTTCTCTTGCCATGGGTTGGGCCTCCAAAGCTGAGTTTTGCTGGCGCTCTTGAATAACGCCGGATCAAACCATTCCTGGCAGTTGGCGGGAGGCATGCATCTGACGTCCGCTGTATCAGATAACCCTCTCCAAAGACAGAAAGGGAAAGGTTGCCTGCACCTCCTCTAAAGTCCTCCTAATTTCCTTCCGACAAGATTTGGAGGCTATCAGTGGTCAGGAATGGGTGTGGAGCTCTCTTGGAACTGTCGAAAAATCCAACACACAATCTGCAACACAATCTCCTTTTAGTAGTTCCAAGAAGGCTTCACACACATTTGCACCACTCAGGGGACCCTGAGGACACAGAGAAACCTCCAAGTGGCCTCAGTGACCCTCTAAAAGGGTGCAAAGGACCAGCTGTCTGCAAGGAGGATCGATCCTTCCATTCCTCACCACTATCTAGTCAGAGCTGAAGAAGCTTCTTGGATGAGAAGCGAAACGTCTTCAAGGAAAAACCAGAAAGTCCAGTTGCCTCTTGAAAGAAGCACCTTGGGGGGCGAAGATGATCTTAACTTTAGGCAGAGGTGCTATACCTCAACAGGTGGGGTCTAGTTGTGGTTTTGGGGTTGGATTGGAGTTCAAAGGCCTGCTTGGGCACCAAGCTAAGCCTTCTCCACCTCGTAGTATGTTGCAAGAATAAAAATAGGGTTGATGGTCACAAGGATCTTCATGCTTTAAGTCAACTCATGAATTTGATTCAGACCTCCAGTTTGGAGATTCGATTGAACTGGCTCTTCACAGAGTTGGAAGGGATCTTGTAAGTCATCTAGTCCAACCCCCCATCCAACCAGGAGACCATGCACCATTTCTGACAGATGGTAGTCCAGTCTCTTCTTGAAAGCCTCCAGGGATGAAGCTCCCACAACTTCCGAAGGAAATTTTGGGTTGATTGTTCTCACTGTCAGAAAATCCTTCCTTATTTCCAGGTTGAACCTTGTTCAGTTTCTATCCGTTATTCCTTGTCTGGCCTTCAGGTGCTTTGGAAAATAGCTTGATTCCCTCCTCTTTGTGGCAGCCCCTCAAATATTGGAAGATGCTCTCCTGTCTCCCCTGGTCCTTCTCTTCACTAGACTAGCCAGGCCCAGTTCCTGCAACTGTTCTTCATATGTTTTAGTCTCCAGTCCCTTCATCATCCTGGTTGCTCTTCTCTGCACTCTTTCTAGGGTCTGAACCTCTCTTTTATACTGTGGTGACCAAAACTGGATGCAGTATCCTAGGTGTGGCCTTACTAAGGCTTTGCAGAGTGGTATTAGTACCTCCCTTGATCTCGATTGTATCCCGGTTGCAGGAACTGGGCATGGCTGGTCTAGTGAAGAGAAGAACCAGGGGAGACAGGAGAGCATCTTCCAATATTTGAGGGGCTGCCACAGAGAGGAGAGGGGTCAAGCTATTTTCTTTTTTTTTATTAAAAGTTTTAAAAAGTTTTACAATTATATACCTTTCCCCTTCCCTCGCTCCCCCCACAATCCCACATCCCCTCCCCCCTCCCCCCCACCTCCCAGAGCAAATACAGGGTATAAACATTTAGCAATCATACACTAAAATAAACTACTAACTAACTTTAGCATCGTCCCTCGCTTGTACTTTAACTCCCATTTTGTAAAGCTAACTTTAGATAAGTTGTAACATTCCTTGTTCATTCATTCATAAGCTAACTGAAATTTCTTAGTCCCATATTTATTTTGAATATAGTCAATCCATCTTCTCCAACTTATATTTCTCGTCTGAATGATCCTTGAGGTATGCTGATATTTTAGCCATCTCCGCTAAGTTTGTTACTTTTAATGTCCATTCTTGAATGGTAGACAGTTCTTCCTTCTAAGCTATTTTCCAAGACACCCAAAGGCCAGACAAGGAATAACGGATGGAAACTGGACAAGGTTGAACCTGGAAATAAGGAAATAAGGTTCAACTTGGAAATAAGGAAATAAGGAATTTAGGATTGCATTTGATCTAGGATAACATTGACTTTTTCTCCTACAACCTCCAAACTGATGTATGGGGTAAGGGATGTTGTCTACAATGACTCAACTGTAGCCAAAAAAAAAAAAGAAAAAGATGAAATATAATTCTCCAGTCATCCTGTAATTAATTTCAGGTTTCGTTTCCCTTGGCTCTCCTTGCAGATGTCTTCTGTAACTGCAGCTCCATCGGAAGCACAAGCGTGGGGGATTGCAATGCCACGGGTCACTGTCACTGCCGCCCAGGTTACACAGGGCCCTCGTGCGACAGATGTGAAGAGGGCTACCATCTCGGGCAGCCTCACCCACGCTGCCTTCCTTGCGAGTGTCATCCCGAGGACTCCATCTCTTCGTCCTGCGACAGGTAAGGAGAACCGCCTCAAACGTCCTTCGTTCCTTCTCTTTTACTGGCCAGGGAAAGCTGGGTAATTGTAGTTTTGGAAGGAGGAATGATGGGTGACCCAGTGGTGGGATTTCAAAAATTTTACTACCGGTTCTGTGGGCGTGGCTTGGTGGGCGTGGCGGCGGCTTGGTGGGCGTGGCTATATGGGCGTGGCAGGGGAAGGATACTGCGGCATCCCCATTCCCTCCCCGCCCCACTAACATCAGCAGTGCTGGAAAGGAGAGTGGTTTGTGGAATGGAGGGGGGAGGACTGTGCGGACGTTTCATAACCCAACTAGGTAACACCGTCAGTGCTAAAAGGGAGTGGAGTTTGTGGAGGAAGAGGAGGAGGAGGACTGTGAGGTCCTTGGTGCTCTCTGAGCTTGGTTCTTTCCTTGTGGACGTTTCATAACCCAACAAGGTAACACCATCAGTGCTAAAAGGGAGTGGAGTGAGGAGGAGAGGTGGGTTGCTGGTGGTTCGGCCCAGATCGGGAGAACCGGTAGTCAGGGCGGCGAGAGGATCCACTCGCCTACCCGGATGCTTCTGCACATGCGCAGAAATGTCACGCGTGCACGCGAGCATGCGGAGGAAGAGTAGGAGGAGGAAAGGAGGAAGACTGTGGGGTCCTTGGTGCTCTCTGAGCTTGGTTCTTCTCCTGCAGAAATTTCATTACCCAACTAAGTGGCACCATGAATGCTAGAAGGGAGTAGGGTTTACAGAGAGGAGGAGGAGGAAAAGGAGGAGGAAGAAGAAGAAGAGGAGGAGGAGGAGGAAGAGGAGGAAGAGTATGGGGAGGAGGAGGAAGAGGAAGAGGAGGAAGAGGAGGAGGAGGAGGAGGGGGAAGAAGAAGAAGAAGAGGAGGAGGAAGAGGAGGAAGAGTATGGGGAGGAGGAGGAAGAAGAAGAGGAGGAGGAGGAAGAGGAGGAGGAGGAAGAGGAGGAGGAAGAGTATGGGGAGGAGGAGGAAGAAGAAGAGGAGGAGGAGGAAGAGGAGGAGGAGGAAGAGGAGGAGGAAGAGTATGGGGAGGAGGAAGAGGAGGTGGATTTGATTTGATTTTATTATATTTATATGCCGCCCTTTTCCCCCGAAGGGGACTCAGAGTATGAGGAGGAGGAGGAGGAGGAAGAGGAGGAGGATGACTGTGGGGTCCTTGGTGCTCTCTGAGCTGGGTGGTTTCCTTGCAGGCATTTCAGGACCCAACCAGGTAACACCATCAGTGCTGGAAGGGAGTGGGGTTTCCTCTCTGTTTATATCCTCTGTTTATTTCCTGCCAGCGTTGGTGGTCCCACTGTCTATTCAAGGCTGTGTCTTTTAGGGTGATATTCTCCCCTCTCTACCTCCCAGTCTTGAGAATAGGCAACCATGAAAGCAACCAATGGATGTTTTTCCTCCTCCTTCTCAGAAAAAACTCCAATCAACCCTCCCCCCCTCCGCCCTTCCCTAAACATTTCTGGACTTTTGATCCAGGAAGCCTGATGTGTCCCGCCATGCCTCCAGCTGGGAAAAGACGCTTTGGCAAAGGGCTTTGCGCCGTCCAGATGCGCTGGGCGTTTTGACATTTCACCAAAACGCCTCTTCAGAATCCCGGAGAGGTTTTTGGCCCTGGCAAGCGAATTCATGCCACTTGCAAGCCCTCGAGGGAGGAGGAACGCGGCCTGCACAATGCTCCTAGTGTTTGGGGGGCATAGAAAGCACCCCTGTTTTCTGCCCACCACGGAGGGGGGGTCGCTTCACTGGCCTGGCGTCATGGAGAGGATGGGGCTTTCCTCCCCCCCAAACAAAGTTCTTTATTTATTTATTTCCTCTGGGAGGGGCCATTCATTGTCCACCTCTGGCCTTCCTCCCAAGTCGACCCCTGTTGTTTTTTAATTGTTTAAACTTCTTTTATGAACAGAGTGTTGTCCTGTTTTTTCACCTTCCCTTTACATCTTCCATTATTATGCATATTCCATTTTGCATCCTATTTCCATTTCTGTCCTCTTATGTTTACTCCATATTCTCCCGCTTCATTTAATTTTTCCTATTAGATAAACAATATCATTATTTGCCTCCCCAAGCTTATTTAACATATCCTTTCCATCTATTATTCTCTTTTACTGTTCATTTTTTTTAAAAAAATATTTTGTTTATGCAAACATCCCATCTTTGCAACACATCACACTTCTTTCACATATGTGTTGTGATTCTTTTATCTGTACATATGTCTTATATTATAACTATAACTATAACTATAACTGTAACTGTAACTGTAACTGTATCTGTGTCTATAACTATAACTAACTATAACTATAACTATAACTATAACTAACTATAACTATAACTATAACTATAACTATAACTATAACTATAACTATAACTATAACTATAACTATAACTATAACTATAACTATAACTATAACTATAACTATAACTATAACTATAACTATAACTATAACTATAACTATAACTATAACTATAACTATAACTATAACTATAACTATAACTATAACTATAACTAACTAAACTATAACTACTATAACTATAACTAACTATAACTGTAACAACTATATATCTAATCTATAAATATAACTATAACTATAACTACAACTACACTGTAAAACTATATATCTATATCTAATCTATAACTATAACTATAAAACACTCTCTCTCTCTCTCTTTCTCTCTCTCTCTCTCTCTCTATCTCTATCTCTATCTCTATCTCTATCTCTATCTCCATATCCATATCTAATCTATAACTATAACTATAACTATAACTATAACTATAAAACTATATCTATATATCTATATATCTATATATCTATATATCTATCTATATATCTATATATCTATATATCTATATATCTATATATCTATATATCTATATATCTATATATCTATATATCTATATATCTATATATCTATATATCTATATATCTATATATCTATATATCTATATATCTATATATCTATATATCTATATATCTATATATCTATATATCTATATATCTATATATCTATATATCTATATATCTATATATATCTATATATATCTATATATATCTATCTTTCTCTAACACTATCTATCTCTATATCTATCTCTATCTCTATATCTAATCTATATCTATAACTATAACTCAGTGGTGGGATTCAAATAATTTAACGACCAGTTCTCTGCCCTAATGACCAGCTGGGTAGGCGGGGCTCGGTGGTCATATAACCGTGTGGGCATGACCAACTCAACATCACTCACATCGATGGGTGCTTCGCTTTAGCTGTTACAAATGTAGTAAGGATTAACCGGAGAGGCAGTTTAGGTAAGCAGGGCAGTAAAGATGAGGCTAGAAACAACACCCGAATGTTTCTTTCCTTTGCCTTCCTTATAGGATTAGCCCTGTAAAGTGGAAAAAAACAAAAGGAGATTTCTTCCAACAACCGGTTCTCCGAACTGCTTAGAAAGTTACCAACCGGTTCTCCCGAATAGGTGCGGACTGGCTGAATCCCACCACTGCTATAACTATAACTATAACTATAACTATAACTATAACTATAACTATAACTATAACTATAACTATAACTATAACTATAACTATAACTATAACTATAACTATAACTATAACTATAACTATAACTATAACTAACTATAACTATAACTATAACTATAACTATAACTATAACTATAACTATAACTAACAATAGCTACAGCTACAGCTATAGCTATAGCTAACTATATAAATGCATTTATATTATTTCATACATCTTTTTTCTTCATTCTATATATAACATTCTATATATTTTATGTATAACAACCTTTATTACATTTGACCCGTTTTGCATCCATTTCCTATTATTTATTTGCTACAGTCTATTTTGTATTTCTATCTGTTTTACTATTCATAATTACACATACTCAAGTTTAATTTTATATAGTAAGCATTTCATTGAATTAGTTCTCCGCAAGTAGCAAATTTAATCTACATCCCACACATTTTATTGAATATATAGATCGTTGGCTACATTTCATTCTATTCTGCTAGTAAATCCTTTTTTTTTTCCTCCTTTCAACCATTTTCTTAGTTTCTCATGAACTTCGTTTCTCTCGTATTCTCTTCTCATGGAGAGGATGGTTTGAGAGATGCTGGAGCAAAGAGAAATGGGTGGGCAACAGCACTGCATAAAGGCCACTTCCTTCAAACACAGAGGCTGTTAATAAATTCCCGAGTTTCAAATTTGGGGCTGGGCAGAAACCAGACGCGATTGAGACATTTTGCCAAGGGGCAATCCTGGCCTCCGACTGCTCTGTTTCCTAAAACGTCCAGATTAATTGAGCTGAAAACCAACCCTATAGGTCAGGGTGTGTGTTTTTCCCCTACCAGGAGGTTAAAAGTTGGTCGAGGAAGACAGAGGATGACTCCCCATGGAGCCATCTTGTGCAGGGGTCGTTCAACCATTTTGCAAGGCTGATGGAAGGCAGGAAGAAGGAGAGAGAGATGGAGGGGGAGAGAGGAGAGAGAGAGAAAGAAAGAGGGAGGGAGGGGGAGAGAGAGGAGAGAGAGGGAGAGAAAGAAAGGAGAGATGGAAAGAAAGAAAAGAGAGGGTGAGATAGAAGAAAGAGAGAGGAGAGAGAGGGAGAGAAAGAAAGAAAGGAGAGAGAAAGAAGAAAGAGAGAGGGAGAGAGGAGAGAGAGAGAGAGAAAGAAAGAAAGAAAGAAAGAAAGAAAGAAAGAAAGAAAGAAAGAAAGAAGAGACAAGAAGAATTTAATTTAATTTAATTTTTAAATTTTTATTGTAAATATCAATTGGGGTTTTTCTGGATACTTTATTTAATGTTCCTTTTACTTTTTGTAATATGTGTTTTCTTTTATGTTGTACGCTGCCCTGAGTCCTTGGGAGAAGGGCGGCATATAAATCCAATAAACCTAAACCTAAAGAGAGAAGAAAGGGAGAGGGAGAGGGGAGAGAGAGGAAGAGAAAGAAAGAAAGGAAAAGAAGAAAGAGAGAGGGAGAGAGGAGAGAGAAAGAAAGAGGAGAGAGAGGAGATAGAAGAAAGAGACAGAGGGAGAGAGAGCAAGGAAAGAGAGAGGGATAAAAAGAAAGAGGAGAGGGAGAAGAAAGAGAGGGGGGAGAGAGAGAGAGAAAGAAGAAAGAGACAGAGGGAAAGAGAGCAAGGAAAGAAAGAGGGAGAAAAAGAAAGAGGAGAGGAAGAAGAAAAAGAGAGGGGGGAGAGAGAGAGAGAGAGAGAGAGAGAGAGAGAGAGAGAGAGGAAAGAGACAGAGGGAAAGAGAGCAAGGAAAGAGAGAGGGAGAAAAAGAAAGAGAAGAGAGGTAGAAGAAAGAGAAAGGAGAGAGAGAGAAAGAAAGAGGAGAGAGAGGGAGAAAAAGAAAAGAGAGGGAGAAAAAGAAGAGAGAGAGAGAGAGAGAGGGGGGAGAGAAGTGTCAGGCAGTAAATCTTGACCGGAATCGATTTCTAAAATCTACCAGGCGTGGATGGCTGGTGTGTAAGGACATTGGTTTCTTTGTCCGAGCCTCGCTGGGCCCAAAGACGGGTCATCACTCTCTGCATGGCCCAAGGGAGCAACAGAAGGTGGAAAAATTAAAGGACTGATAGAAAACGAATGTATTTCTAAGTCTTGGCCGTCTCGGAGCCGGCAGCTCCATGATTAATAGACCTTCGTTTACTCAATGAAACCAATTCTTTGGCCTTGGACACCGCAGGGAGCCATAGCTAAGCACCCAAGCTTGGCTTTTCCCCCTCTGCCCTTGGCTGAACCGCGGCAGGATGAGGCCCCTGGTGTGGTTGGCTGTGTTGCATGTGTGAATGGAAGGAGTTGGGTCAGAGAAAGTTGGCCAGTCACTTCTTCCAAAGATTTCTTTCCAATAAGATGAAAGAAATAAAGTCTGTTTCCCATCAGGAAGGAGTGTTCCTTCCTTCCTTCCTTCCTTCCTTCCTTCCTTCCTTCCTTCCTTCCTTCCTTCCTTCCTTCCTTCTTTCCCTCCTTCCTTCCTTCCTTCTTTCCTTCCTTCCTCACTCCTTCTCTTCCTAGCTCCCCCTTTTCCTTCCTTCTTTCCTCCCTCCCTTCTTTCCTTCCTCTCCCTCCCTCCCTTCCTCACTTCCACCCTTCCTCATGCCCTCTTTCTCCCTCACTCCCTCTCTTCCGTCCTCCTTTTCTCCTTTCCTTCTTTATTTCCTTCCTCTTCCCCTTCCTTCCTCACTTCCACCCTCCCTCCCTCTCTTACTCCATTTCTCCCTCCGTCCCTCCCTCTCTTCCTCCCTTCTTTCCTCCCTTCCACCCTCCGTCCCTCCCTTCTTTCCTCCCTCCCTTCATGCCTCCCTCCTTTTCTTTTTTTATGCAATATTTTTTATTATATGTAAAGTTTTTTATTTTTTTCATTTTCATAACATAAAGCCACATGTGTACTATTACATAACCAACATCATATTGTGTTATTAAATGTTTACATCAATTCATCTTACCATCAATCCCAAAAACCAATTATTAGCTCTTCTACTCTCCATACACCATATGTGTGCTTTAACCATCACTTTCTTGGTATAATACAATACCATAGCAGAGTTTGAAGGGACCTTGGAGGTCTTCTAGTCCAACCCCCTACCTAGGCAGGAAACCCTATACTGTTTCAGACAAATGGCTATCTTCTCCCTCTCTCCTCCCCCTCCCTACCTCCTTTCTTCTATCTGTCATCCTTCCCCTCTCTACTTCCCCTTCCTCTCTCCTTCTCCTCTCTCCCCTTTCCACTCCTCCTTTCTCTCCTCCTCTTCCCCCCCTGCCCTCTCTCCTATCTCTCTCTCTTTCCCTTACCTCTCTCCTCTACTTCACACTATTCTTCTCTTGTATTTCAGCTTCTGAGCGAGCTCCATTTTATGTTGATGGTATTTATAATTCCTTTTCAGTAAACATATTTAATTTTAACAACTATCTTCCTCCTTCTTTTTTTAAAAGAGAGAACCAAAAAAGTATACGATATATAGTCGTTATGCTTTTAACGCACGCCCCCCCCCAACCTCAATTTAGGCCGAGATGTAGACCTGGTTACAATTCCCAGCTATTCTCATCATTATATTTATGTAATTATACATCCTTACATGCCCCCACTTTGTGATTCTGTCTTTAAATCTCAATAGTTTTCCATTGTAAGTATATTTCATGTTCCCTTCCTTCCTTTCTCATTTCCACCCTCCCTTTCTCCTTTCTTGCCTTCCTCTCTTCCTCTCTTTCTCCCTCCCTCCCTTCTTGCGTCCCTTCTTTCCTTCCTTCCTTCCTTCCTTCCTTCCTTCCTTCCTTCCTTCCTTCCTTCTTTCTTTCTTTCTTTCTTTCTTTCTTGTTTTTCACCCTATTGAAAGCAGGTCAACGCCAAGTCAACACATCTAGAATCATCTGGATGGGGTGGGGGGTGTTTGCTTCCGGCAGTTTTGTAAGAGGGAGGGACGCCGAGGGGGGGGGCTTGGACAATGGACTTCGGTTGTCACAGAACGGCTGACTCAGCCGGCTTCCCAATTTCATCGGGGCAATAATAAGCGTTGCCGTCAATAAACGCGTGTCCCAGTTGCCATTCAGTCTCCACTGCTTCACTGTTTCCTGTCTGGATCCAGAAAACAGAATAGCAGGGATGGTGGAAAGCGCCATTCTCTCCTTTGTGAAGAAAATGTGTGTCCCAGTTTGGCTGGACTGGAAGACAAAGAGGTCCCAGATTTGTTCCAGTCCTCATTTGGTCTTTGGTCTTTGGCCTCGTGCTCTGGACTGCTCTCTTTCCCTCCTCTTGTTTGGCTGATTTGGGCTTCTCCCCCTTGTTCCTGGCTCACATCTGAGCCAGGCCCGTGGCTGAGGTGACCATTGTTGAGGCATTTGCAAGAGGCCATGCCAAACCACCCTCAATGTCCCTGCTGTGGACTGCCAACAGCCAGCGGAATTGGCAGCAGAGTCGGACAGTGAGGAGGTTGGGGAGGAACCTGGGCCAGTCCTGGAGTCTGGGGAATGCTCGGACGAGGGCTCTGCGTCGGAGGCAGAGAGGGGGTCAGAGCCGTATGCCCAGTTATCAGCTGCCTTCAGAGTCAGACATCAGTGAGGCAGAAGAACAGCTGGAGCCTGTTCCCAGTGTGCGCATGCGCAGTTGCCAGACGAAGGAAACAGCTAAAGAACAGGGGTCGGCTTGGGAATAAGGCCACAGGTGGACGATGAATGGTCCCTCCCAGAGGGAATAAAAGAGGAGCGACAGGGGAGTGGAGTTTGCAGGAGTTCGCTTCATTGGTTCGTGACTCTCCGAGGCTCCTTGCCAAGTTCTGCAGATACCGACCTGGCAGCTCTCCAAGCCAGATAAGGTCTATGACTGTAAATCCTCCCTTGAAAGACTTTGCTGGCTGTGAAGGAGTGCAATTGACCTGATGAGGCATCTCTTGTGCTTGGGAGCAAAAGTTTCGTTGTCCGGATGCCAATTTCTCTCAGCCTGGCAGGAGAGTTCCCTCCACCATCTCTCGAAGTTCATTCACGCTTTGGATCCGAAGCGTCTCAATGCTTTCCTTCCCACCTGCCTAGCAGTTGAATCCCACCGAGGGAGCCTGTCTCAGAGCTCTTCATCTGGAGAGGTCATGAGGCTGGCATGGATGCCTTCAGCCAGCAGCAGTGACTCTGCAGTGGCAGTGATCTGCCGTTTTTAGAGCAGGGGGCAGAGAAGGGGGCTGGAGGGGTGCCAGCGAGGAAGATGGGTGGCTGTAATCTGGTGGAAAAGGAGCTTATGTGACAGAAGGAGGGACATTCGGAGGGCTTAGGGGGTCTCATATTGAAATAGCTTAGTTTTGAAGGGATAAATTCCCTCCTTCCTTCCTTCCTTCCTTCCTTCCTTCCTTCCTTCCCTCCCTTCTCAAAATGAACTTTCTTTTAAGGCTGATTGGTTCTATGGTGAACACTTTACTGAATTTCAATCTCTTTTCTCCCTCCCCCTTTCCTTCCTTCCTTCCTTTCCTTCCTTCCTTCCTTCTCCCCCTGATCACCTATTGCCCTTCCTTCATTCCTTTGCTCCTCCCCTTTCCTTCCTTCCTTCTCCCTCTGACCACCTATTGCTCTTCCTTCCTCCCCTTTCCTTTTCTCCTTCCTTCTCTCCTCCCTTTCCTCCTTCCCTCCTTCTTTCCTTCATCCTTCCTTCCTTCCTCCCTCCCTCCCTCCCTCCCCTTTCCTTCCTTCCTTCTCCCTCTGATCACCTATTGCTCTTTCTTCCATTCCTCCATTCCACCCCTTTCCTTTCTTCGTTCCCCCATTCCTCCTTCGTTCTTCCCCTTTCCTTCCTTCCTTCTCCCTCTGATCACCTATTGCTCTTCCTTCCTTCATTCCTCCTTTGTTCCACCCCTTTACTTTCTTCATTCCTTAGTTCCCCCATTCCTTCTTCGTTCCTCCCCTTTCCTTCCTTCATTCCTCTGTTCCTTTGTTCCTTCCTTCCCTTCCCCTTCCTCCCTTCCTTCCTTCCTCTCCAAAATAAACTTTTATTTTAAGGCTGATTGGTTCTATGGTGAACACTTTACTGAATTTCAATCTGTTTTCCTCCCTCCTTCCATTTCCCTCCCTCCCTCCCCCCCTCTCTTTCATCATTTTCCAGATTGCTCTATGCCTCTATGACCTGAGCTTTATGTGAATTCTTGAGTTTTGTGGAGGGGGGAGTTGGGGAAGAATAAACAGAGAAAGAGCCTTTGGAGTAGGCGAGCCATGAAAGAGGATTTTGTCATACGTTTCATTCTATAGAGGCATTGAGTCGGCCGGGGGGATGGAGGGCAAAGCCAGGATTTCTGTCTCTTGTGAAAGATTTCCTTCTGGCCCGTGGCTTCCAGCCATCCGAATTGAATTCAACATCCTGCCACACCGGCATTAAAACTTGAACTTTTAGGCACCCAAATTTCCCTTTAAAATGCTTAATAACTTCCCTTCTCGTTCTGGGTCAACTGGGAAGGGAAGAATTTGGAAGCACAGAGCCAGAGGAGGTGGCCTCCTACCAATGGAAGTGTTCAGACATCGGATATCTAGCGGGATGACGCTACCATGTTAAGCTGATTCTGCTCCTCCCTTCAGCTTGAGGAACAAACTATGGTTAAGTCTATGAACTGTGCTCTGCTATAAATATAGGGACGCAGGGGCTCAGTGGCTAAGACGCTGAGCTTGTCGATCAGAAAGTTCGGCAGTTCGGCGGTTCGAATCTCTAGCGCCGCGTAACAGAGTGAGCTCCCGTGACTTGTCCCAGCTTCTGCCAACCTAGCAGCTCGAAAGCAGGTGAAAAATGCAAGTAGAAAAATAGGAACCACCTTTGGTGGGAAGGGAACAGCGTTCCGTGCGCCTTCAGCGTTGAGCCATGCCGGCCACATGACCCTGGAGACGTCTTTGAACAGCACTGGCTCTTCGGCTTTGAAATGGAGATGAGTACCGCCACCTAGAGTCGGGAACGACTAGCACATATGTGCTAGGGGAACCTTTACCTTTACCTATAAATATAGCATTTGTTCAACTGCTGGCACAAAGAAGAGGAGGGGTCAACCTATTCTCCAAAACACCAGAAGGCAGGGCAAGAAGGTAGAAACTTATCAAGGAAAGACCCAAATAAGGAGAAATTTCCTTAATTATGAGAAGAATTTAATCATTTGCTTCCAGGGAATTGTGGGTGCCCCATCGCTGGAGGTTTTCAAGAAGAAACTGGACAACCATTTGTCTGAAATGGTTTAGGGTCTCCTGCCTGAGCAGGGGGTTGGACTCGAAGACCTCCAAGGTCCCTTCCAACTCTGTTTTCTATAATGTAAAGCATTAATGTTGAGTCTATGTTAGAGTGTTTACTCATTTCTTTTGCATTAAAGAAGACCTTAACCCCAGAGAAAATTTGAATTCTTCCTCTTTCTGCCAACATTTCTTTCTCTCTCTTATCCGTCCGTTCGTCCATATCTATCTATCTATCTATCTATCTATCTATCTATCTATCTATCTATCTATCTATCTATCTATCTATCTATCTATCTATCATCTATCTATCTATCTATCTATCTATCTATCTATCTATCTATCTATCTATCTATCTATCTTCTATCTATATCTATCTATCTATCATCTATCTATCTATCTATCTATCTATCTATCTATCTATCTATCTATCTATCTAATCTTTTCTATCTTCTGTCTACTCCCTCTGTATCTCTCTTTCTCTATTTTCTACCTATCTACTCTTCTATCTGTCTTCTATCTAATCTCCCTCTGTATCTCTCTCTCCATCCATCCATCCATCCATCCATCCATCCATCCATCCATCCATATCTGTCTGTCTATTTATCTATCTCTAACATCTATCTAATGTCTTCTGTCTGTCTTCTATCTAATCTTCCTCTATATCTCTCTCTTTCTCTCTCTCTCTGTCTATCTGTCTGTCTGCCTATCTATCTATCTATCTATCTATCTATCTATCTATCTATCTATCTATCTATCTATCATGTCTTCTGTCTTCTATCTAATCTCCCTCTGTATGTCTGTCTGTCTGTCTGTCTGTCTGTCTGTCTGTCTGTCTATCTATCTATCTATCTATCTATCTATCTATCTATCTATCTATCTATCTATCTATCTATCTATCTACTATTGTCTTGTACCTGTCTTCTATCTAATATCTCTCCCTCCTTCCCTTCCTATCTCCCTCCTTCCTTTCTCCCTCTCTCTCTTCCATCACCTGGCAATTCACATGTACCCACAAGTCCTCCTCAACAGAATACAACTCATTCTGCTGCTTGGCAATTTGGGGTACTTATAGCCCAGCCCTTCTCATTGGCTTGGAGAAGACTCCATTTCCTCAATTCTTCCTTCAACCCAGATTCAACCAATGGCAACACGCACTGCTTTCGAAGGCGCCACCACAATGCCTCCTGTTTGATCTCTGGTTCTTTGTTTCCAAACAGCCTTGGAAGATGCCAGTGCAAAGCTGGAGCCACGGGGACGAAATGCACCCAGTGCCAGGAAGGCTTCTCCAAATTCAACGGGACCACCTGCCGTCCATGCCAGTGCAACCATCATTCTTCGCAGTGTGATCCTTTGACAGGTAAACCGGAGATGCTGTGGGGTTGTTTTGTGAGGAGTGGGTCCTATCCAGGTTCCTCCTGGAAAGGATTCTCCAGGAGGAACAACTGATCACGGCAAAATCTAGCTCAGATCATAGAGGAGGAGAAGGATTAGCAAAAGGCAGGACTATCCTTCCTTTGGTCATTGGAGGTCCATCTCACCATTCTCTGATGGAACCTAAAGCAGCTTAGATTGGCTAGAAGAACTAACCAGGAGAGCTTAGCTTGAGGAACCTCAACTCAAACCATAATATAGTTTAATCCAGAGGACCTCAAATTACTGCCTCCAAGGTCCCTTCCAACTCTGTTTTCTATAATGTAAAGCATTAATGTTGGGTCTACGTTAGAGCGTTTTCTCATTTCTTTTGCATTAAAGAAGACCTTAACCCCAGAGAAAATCTGAATTCTTTATACCAACATTTCTCTCTCTCTCTCTCTTATCTGCCTGCCTGCCTGCCTGCCTGTCTACCTACCTACCTTTCTTTCTTTCTTTCTTTCTTTCTTTCTTTCTTTCTTTCTTTCTTTCTTCCTTCCTTCCTACCTACCTACCTACCTTTCATCCATCCATCCATCCATCCATCCATCCATCCATCCATCCATCCATCCATCCATCCATCCATCCATCCATCCATCTATCTATCTATCTATCTATCTATCTATCTATCTATCTATCTATCTATCATCTATCTATCATCATCTATCTCTAATCTTTTCTGTCTTCTATCTACTACCTTCTATCTACTACTATCTACTGTCTTCTATCTACTCCCCCTCTCTCTCACACATCTCTCTATCTAATGTCTTCTATATGTCTTCTATCTAATTTCTGTCTGTCTGTCTATCAATCTGTTTGTCTGTCTGTCTATCTATCATCTATCTATCTATCTATCTATCTATCTATCTATCTATCTATCTATCTATCTATCTATCTTATCTATCTATCTTATCTATCTATCTATCTATCTATCTATCTATCTATCTATCTATCTATCTATCTATCTATCTATCTACCTACCTACCTACCTACCTACCTACCTACCTACCTACCTACCTATCTATTCCCTCTGTATCTCTCTCTCATCTATCTAACTAATGTCTTCTATATGCCTTCTATCTAATTTCCATCTGTCTGTCTGTCTGTCCGTACATACATACATACATACATACATACATACATACATACATACATACATACATACATACATATATATATATATATATATATATATATATCTTATCTCTATCAATTATCCTATTTAACATCCATCCATCCATCCATCCATCCATATCAATCTCTCTCTCTCTCTCTCTCTCTCTCTCCTCTCCCTCCCTCCAAACTATGGCCCGCGGGCTGGATACGGCCCACTGAAACCATTAATCTGGCCCGCATAGGACCATGAAGCTGTCTCCGCCCACATTGCCTCACCCACCTGCTCCACCCCTACCGTTCAGCCGAGCGCAGGACTTACCTTCACGAGTCCCGCGGGCTGCGACTGGAAGGTAAGGCCAACATTTTTGGCCTGCAAAATGCTACTGGAGGAGAGAGAGGCCAAAAATATGTGCTGCTAAATTGGCCATGCCCACCTAATTATAGGACCACCTAGCCATACCCCTCTAGATGGTCTGCCCCCCCAACAGTCTGAGGGACCATGAATTGGCCCCCTGTTTAAAAAGTTTGAGGACCCCTGATTTAACCAGTGCAGCGGTTTGCCTCCAGAAGTTGTGAATGCTGCAACCCTGGAGGTTTTTTAAGAAGAGTTTGGACAACCATTGGTCTGAAATTGTATAGGGTTTCCTGCTTGATCAGAGGGTTGGACTAGAAGACCTCCAAGGTCCCTTCCAACTCTGTTATTCTGAAATAAAAGTTCAGAGACAAGACGATTTCAACTCCTCCCGAAATGTCGCTTCGCCTCCAAACCGCTGCATCATTTCTCTTGGGTTTTGTTTGTTTGTTTGTTTGTTTGTTTGTTTGCCCGTAGGCGCCTGCCTCAATTGTCATGGAAACACCGAAGGCACCTACTGTGAGAATTGCAAAGGGCAATTTTATCGCAACCGCTCCGAGCAACACGAGTGCGTCCGTTGTCCTTGCTCCACAGAGTTCTCCAGCGGCAGCTGCCAGATAAGTAAGGTGGTTTCCTTTAAAAGGTGGAAGAGCAGGGCGGGTTGAAGAGACCTCCTGTTTGAGTTGGCATCTGGGGAGAAGCTGTGGGAGCTGTGCGGGCCGTGACGGGCTTTAGGGCTGATCTAATTTGAGCTTATAGAAAAGAAGGAGTCCCACGGACTCTCTGACCAAGGAGAGATTCAACCTAGAAATAAGGAGGAACTTTCTGATGGTGAGAACCATCAACCCATGGAGCAGAAATTGCCTTCAGAAGTTGTGGGAGCTCCATCCTTGGAAGCTTTCAAGAAGAGACTGGACTACTATCTGTCAGAAATAGTGTAGAGTCTCCTTCTTGGGTGGAGGGGGTGGACTAGATGAGCTACAAGGTCCCTTCCAATTCTGTTATTCTATATTCAATGGAGCAGAAGTTGCCTTCAGAAGTTGTGGGAGCTCCATCCTTGGAAGCTTTCAAGAAGAGACTGGGCTGCCCTCTGTCAGAAATAGTGTAGGGTCTCCTTCTTGGGTGGAGGGGGTGGACTAGATGAACTACAAGGTCCCTTCCAACTCTGTTAAATCTGGTTGTTATGGAACCCATGATGGAGAATTGGCAGGTATAAGTCTTGTAGACAAGTGATTGTGGACAGAATACTCAGTAGTCTTCAACAACACAGCAATAAGCCCTGGTGTTGTGCTTGCTGGATCTTCATCTCCCTCTGCTGGTCACTTCCTCTGGTTGCATTGACCAATCGGTGGTTCACCCTTGATGGAGAAACATCTCCCTCTTCTGGCTGGCCAGCTCAGCTATGTGAGAATGATCACCCACCACGGAGTTGCTTGAAACCCAGCAGGATCACCAGAGTTTCTGTCCAGAGATCTTCTTAGGATCCATTCTCTTGTCAGTTATCTCATCAAGTTCATATACAGATGTGGTCTCAAAGCTTTTGGTTGATTCCTTCTTCTCTTTCTTCTGTCGTCCACCATTACTACCACCTCCTCCTCTTCCATTATTCTTCCTTTTTTCTCTTTCTTTCTTCCATTCTTCATCCTCCTTTCTTCCTCCTTTCTTCCTTTTTTCTTCTCCTCCTCCATTCTTTCTACTTTCTTCTCCTTTTTTCCTCCATTCTTCCTTCTCCTCCTTCCTTCCTTCCTTTTTCTTCCATTCCTCTTCCTCCTCCTCCTCCATTCTTCCTTCTTCCATTCCTCCTCCTTGCTCCATTCTTCCTTCTTTTTTCCTCCATTCCTCCTGCTCCTCCTGCTCCTTTCTTTCTTCTTCCATTCCTCCTTCATTCTTCTTCCATTCTTCCTTTTTTCCTCCATTCCTCCTCCTCTTCCATTCCTCCTTCTTTTTTGCCTTTCTCCTTCCATTTCTCCTCCTCCCTCTATTCTTCCTTCTTTTTTCCTCCATTCCTCCTCCCCCTGCTCCTTTCTTTCTTTTTCCATTCTTTCTTCTTTCATTCCTCCTTCTTCCTCCATTCTTCCTTTTTTCCTCCATTCCTCCTGATCCTCCTATTCCTTTCTTTCTTCTTCCATTCTTCCTTCTTTTTTCCTCCATTCCTCTTCCTCCTTACTTTCTTCCCTCCATTCCTCCTCTTCCTCTTCCTCCTCCTCTTCCTCCTCCTTACTTTCTTCTTCTATTCTTCTTCCATTCCTCCTTCTCATTGCATCTTCACAACCGTTAACACTCGAATGTACACATCCCGCTTGACTGACGGCTGGCAATGCGGAAAGCACCCCCGTAGCAAACAGGAGCTGTTGAACTAACTAACATCCTTCTTACCCAATCAGAGCCTGGTCAGCAAACCGCAACCTGTGATGACTGCCGTCCTGGCTACACTGGCCCGCTCTGCAATGAATGTGACAAGGGCTATTACAGCTCGGACAGCATCTGCCTGAAATGCCAATGCAATGGGAACGTGGACCCAGCCCTTTCACCGGCAGTCTGCAAGGCGGATACGGGCGAGTGTATCGGTTGCCTCTACCACACAGCCGGGGTTCATTGCGAGAAGTGCCAAGAAGGCTACGCCAAACTTTTGGAAGGAGCAAACTGCACCAAGGAAGGTAAGAGTTTTCTCCCGTTGGGTTTGCGCCTTCTAGCAGCGGGCGTAAATTACTACAGGTAGTAAATTAAAATTAAATAGTAATAGTAATAGTAAAAGATGCTTGCTCCTGGGGAGGAAAGCTATGGCAAATCTAGACAGCAGACTAAAAAGCAGAGGAATCACCCTGCCAACAAAAGTGTGTATAGTTGAGGACTTGTTGCTGTTGTTACTTGTGAAGTTGTGTCCGACCCATCACAAGCCCATGTTCCTCCAGGCCTTCCTGTTCCCTATCATCCTCTGAAGTCCATTTAAGGTGGTTACGGTTTTCTCAGTTGTAATGGAGGCCTTTGAACTCTGGTGCTGGAGAAGATTCCTGGATAGATAGATATAGATATAGATATAGGTACAGATATAGATATATAGATATAGATATATAGATAGAGATAGAGAGAGAGAGAGAGAGAGGTAGAGGTAGAGGTAGAGGTAGAGGTAGAGGTAGAGATAGAGATAGAGATAGATAGAGATATATAGATATATAGATATATAGATAGAGAGATAGAGATAGATAGAGATAGATAGAGATAGAGATAGATAGATAGATAGAGATAGAGAGATAGAGATAGAGATAGGTAGAGATAGAAATAGATAGAGATAGATAGAGATAGGTAGATAGAGATAGATAGATAGAGATAGAGAGATAGATAGATGATAGATAGATAGATAGACAGACATAGAGATACAGATAGAGATAGATAGAGATAGAGAGAGAGAGAGAGAGAGAGAGAGACAGAGACAGAGACAGAGAGAGAGAGAGATAGATAGAGATAGAGATAGAGGGATAGATAGATATAGATATAGATATAGATATAGATATAGATATAGATATAGATACATAAAGGTATATATGTACAGATAAAAGGAGTATAATGGATATCTAACAATGTAGAAATGTTGCAAAGATGATATTTATTTATTTTTAAAAATGGAAAAAAACTGTTGAATAAAAATATATTTTTAAAAAAATAACCTTCACTTTGTCCTATTTTTTTTTAAAATGTAGAATATACTCCAGCCCCGAGGCTCATCCCTACAGTCCCAAACTTCAATGCGTCCACCATCCCGCCTACGGCAGCCTTCAACACCACATTGGTGCGGCCGACGGTGCAGCCGGCCTTCCCGAGTCCCTCTTCGGAGAACGGCACGTCAACATTGGCCGACGTCTCCTGGGCCCAGTTCAACATCATCATCCTAACCGTGATCATCATCCTGGTGGTCCTGCTGATGGGTTTTGTCGGCGCTGTCTACACGTACCGCGAATACCAGAACCGGAAGCTGAACGCTCCTTTCTGGACCATCGAACTGAAGGAGGACAACATCAGCTTCAGCAGCTATCACGACAGCATCCCCAACGCGGACATCTCCGGCTTGCTAGAAGACGACGCCAACGAGGTGGCGCCCAACGGGCAGTTGACGTTGGCCACGCCGATGCACAACTACAAAGCGTGACCAATTGTACGGATTGCAAACTCCTTTTGTTTTGTACGCTCGGGACGAATCAGTGCCAGGGCGCTTTGGGTTGAAGATTGGATGGTTCCTGTGGAAGGAACTTGAAGTTTTCTTTTTTCCTGGGTTGGCCGAGCTTCCTGTCAGTTGTCCCAACAAGACAAGAGTCGGAGAATGACAAGAGTCGAGTCAAATGAAAATTACGGATTGGATTCAGCTCGGCCTTTCGGTTGGCACAGTGGGTATTTGCCTGTATTTTTTGTTTAAAGAAAGAAGCAGCTGCTCAAATATATATATTTTTGTATAGAAGACACTCAGAAACCATCTCACGGCCACTCAGAAAACCCAAGCGGACACTGGAAACAGAATTTTTAAAGCGCTTGTTGGAAAAGCGACCGAGGGACCGAGTTTGGAAGAGAAGAATCAAAAGTGTTTCTCGGTTCGCTTTTTATTTCCCTTTGTTGGGACGTGTTCCCCCTTTTCAGTTTTCCCTCTGCCACTGTCAAACTCAGTGAAATCTTTTGTCTGCTTTTAATTTCCCTTTGTTGGGATATGTCCCCCCCCTTTCAGTTTTCCCTATGCCACTGTCAAATCTTTTGGCGCAGTGGTTAAATGCAGCACTGCAGGCTACTTCAGCTGACTGCAGTTCTGCAGTTCGGCTGTTCAAATCTCACCGGCTCAGGGTTGACTCAGCCTTCCATCCTTCCGAGGTGGGTAAAATGAGGACCCGGATTGTTGTTGGGGGCAATATGCTGACTCTGTAAACCGCTTAGAGAGGGCTGAAAGCCCTATGAAGCGGTATATAAGTCTAACTGCTGTTGCTATTGCTATTTTGTCTGCTTTTTATTTTCCCCCATTTCTACCATTTCATTACCCTTCCCCTCTTCTTCCCTCATTTCCTGTTGTGTTTCCCAGTCCGAGTTTTGCTATTTAAAAAAAAAAAAAGATTGACGGATCCAGAAAGAAGAACGGTGACCAAAGCTTTGCGTAACTCCTTCGTTCTCTACTTTCGAGAAAGGGACCTAGGCGTGCTCTTTCCATCCTTTTGTGAATAGTTCCTTCCAAGCGAGTAACGTTATTTAAAAGTGAAACGTGGCTTTTTTTTTGCTGCTCTCTCTAGCTTCGATTGCTGGATACTTTGCCCAGATAGGAACCGTGAAAGAGGAAGTCAAGAAGTTTTTATTTTCCCCTGGAACCGTATTTCGAGAAGAAACGGTCTACATTCAGAAGGTGAACACAGATTCCTTCAGCTGTGTTTGTAACTATTTGTACAAAAAAGAAGAAAAGAAGAAAAAAAACCAGGTGTCGAATTTTAAACTGTTTTAAGATTTTTTAAAAATCTGTACAGGAGTTCATGGCATCGTTTAAAAAAAAAAAATGAGGCCAAATGAAACCAGACCTAAGCTTAAGATTTGGGGTGGGAGAAAGTAAGTATTGTATTAAAGTGCTGTAAATTTAGAGGGCGAATATCTGGAGCTGGGACTCCAGGCGAAAAACAGGTGTGTTGCGAATCTCTCCGCGTCGAACAATACAAGTTGTTTGCATCTTTAAGTTTCAGTTTTTCCTGCTTGTTATTTCAAGGATTTTTTTTTAACCTAACAAGAGTTTTGTGATTTGGTGGTGGTGGTGGTGGGGGGAGGCAAGGATTTAGGATAGTGAGGTAGAGCTGAGTAATAGAGTTGTTCCCCTGAATACGAAATGGTCTAGGACAGTGTTTCTCAACCTTGGCTACTTGAAGGTGTCTGGACTTCAACTCCCAGAATTCCCCAGCCAGCATTCGCTGGCTGGGGAATTCTGGGAGTTGAAGTCCAGACACCTTCAAGTAGCCAAGGTTGAGAAACACTGGTCTAGGATATTGTTCTAGGCTTCCCAATAAAGCATAAACCACAATCTTAGTCCCCCAAACCCTCTTTTATTTATATGGCTGTGAATTATGGTCATTCCCAGGCCGCAAGGCTTCACAAGCAGTCTGTGAAGATTCTGATAGATGTCTGCTCGAGTTGCCACAGTCTTTCAGGGGAATGTTGATCAACACCCACCTAATCTCCCTTGGAATGCTGCCAGAGACCTAATTGCCAAATGCAGAGCAAGGCCAAACTTAGCACAGAGTCAAACAGAACTTTTCCAAGATTGAACCGACCAGATGGACTAATTGCTTCCTGCAAAAGCTCACGTCCCGTTCGCTCCTCTTTTATGTCTTATGGAAGGAGCCAATCATCTCCAAGAGTTACTCCCAAGCTGAGCCGGTTTTCTTAATTGTTCTTGCCTTCTGGCAGCTCTGCGCATGCGCACACTGGGGAACAGGCTCCCGCTGTTCTTCTGCCTCACTGATGTCAGATTCCGGAGGCTCCGGAGGCAGCAATTAACTCCCAGAAGGACTTGGAGCCCCTCTCTGCCTACAACACAGAGCCTTCCCCAGACTCCAGGACTGGCCCATGTTCCTCTCCGACCTCCTCACTGTCCGGATCTGCTGCCAGCTCTGCAGGCTGCTGGGGGGCCACAACAGATATGGAAGGAGAATGCAGATTTCTCCGGCGCGAATGTTAGGATCTGGATTGAATTTGGAACCCCGTCCCTTTGCCAACTCTCGGTCTTGATTTGAGAGTAGGGATGTCTTCGTTGCCTAAAAACCCACTAATCAAAAGAGACACCTTAACGTAGGAATAATATGAATTATTATAAGAGTGGAAAATCTGGCTTTTCATACATACATACATACCATGTTTCCCTGAAAATAAGACAGGGTCTTATTTTCTTTCGACCCCCCCACCAAAATAAGCACTTGGCCTTATTTTCGGGGAGGTCTTATTATTTTTGAGGTGCAGGAGGCGGCGAGCGTGGTCACCTCCTGGCTGCTGCCTGTGTTGCAATATTTTTGGGGAGGGTTTATTTTCGGTGGTGGGCTTCTTTTAGTGCATGCACTCAAAAGCCTGATTGGGCTTATTGTCCAGGGAGATCTTATTTTCAGGGAAACAGGGTACGTACATACATACATACATACATACATACCAGGGGTGGGTTTCTCGCCCCGTTCCAACCGGTTCGGTTGGAACAAGGCCGGTAGCGTCCTCGCGCATGCGCGTGCCGCACGTGCACGCGCGCACCGCGTGCATGCGTACTAGCGTCTGTGCGATTGTCCAGCTGCTCCTGGAGGATCGCGCAGGCGCTGTATGCGTCCTGTGCATGCGTGGAAGCGCAGAATTCGGCAAAACCGGGTAAGGAGCGGGTGCAGGCGCGCGCGGGCGCAGGGGGGGCCCTTCGCCGTTCCCGGAAGTTACTTACTTCCGGGTTCGGCGACCAACCGGGTCGCAGGGACCGCCGCGAACCGGTTGAAACCCACCCCTGATACATACATACATACATACATACATACATACATACATACATACATACATACGAAGGTGAGAGCCAATCAACAGTCCAGGGGAGGAAGAAAAAAAAAGAGAAAGGTAAAACAGAAGGGGAGGAAGGTTAAGGGCCCTTGAAGCATTTTTAATATTTGTGATTCCTGAATTATTTTTAGTGGTTCCATATTTAAGGTTGTCAAATGTGGAGGCTAAGCTTTTGGGTTGTCCCGCAGACGGATATTCATTTCCTTCCTCTCCTTCCTTCCTCTCCCTCTTTCCTTCTTTCCCTCTCATCTGTCTTATCCCTTCCTTTCCTCCCCTTCCTTCTCATTTTTTTTCCTTTTTCTTTTCCTGTCTTCCTTCCTCATCTATTTTCCTTCCTTCTCTCTTTCTCTTTCTCTCTCTCTTTCTCGGTATGACACACACACACACACACACACACACACACACCTTATTCTGCTACAGGCAGGAGTACAATCTGCATTACATTTTCCTGGCCTGAAATTCTAGACCGAGATGTCCTTAGGATTATCATGAGAATATCTGTAGGACAGGATCTAGAACAGGGATGCTTAGAGCTGGCATGTGGGGCCACCGTGGAAACAGTGGATGGAGTCACCGATGCCGTCAGCGTGAGCTTAAACGGACTCCAGAGGATGGTAGAGGACAGGAAGGCCTGGAGGAATGTTGTCCATGGGGTCGCGATGGGTCAGACATGACTTCATAAATAACAACAATAAAACATTATGTTGAGCAATAGTCTGGAAGCCATTGATCTGCAGAGTCCTTGGTGCTGTCTGACTTTGGTTGTTTTCTTGTAGACTTTTCGTGACCCAAACTGTTCTGACCCCCCTCGTTCCACACCAAAGCACACTCCGAGCCAGAGATAAATTACGGCATTTAATTAACAGACAAACAGGCAGCAACCCAGCACAGACAAGCTTGGGCAGCAATAAACACAGATAAGGCTTGGCAGCAATCCAGCCTGCCAAGCTCATACAAAGTTCTCCGACATTCGATTCTGTGTTGACTTCTGCAAAGAGGGGCATGTGCGCAAGTAGCTTTTTATAGTCTGGAGAGGAGCCTAATGACCACCAGCTGAGTGCAATCACCTGTAATTGCATAATTATTCCTGACCTCTATTAGCTCTTCAATGGTGTGCATCCAGGAACAACTCACTACTGGCTTCCGGCTCACTCTCACCCACTCCTCCCCACTGGCCCAAGGCTCAGGCGCCTCCTGGTGGCCAACCAGCCTCTCTGCGCCCTGCTCGGAGTCGGAACCCTGTCCAGGGTCCTCCACATCCTCCAGAGCCGACTCATAGGGCCCCTCACTGTCGGAGTCTGGTGGCAGCTCCAACGGCTCCTGTTGGGCCACAATACAAACTAGGTAACATCATTAGTACTAGAAGAAAGTAGGTTTTGCAGAGAGGAGGAAGAAGAAGAGGAGGACAACAATAACAACGACTGTGGGGTCCTTGGTGCTCTCTGAGCTTGTTTTCTTGCAGACGTTTCGCGACCCAACTAGGTAACATCATCCGTGCTAGAGGAGAGTAGGGTTTTCAGAAAGGAGGAGGGGGAGGAAGAGGAGGAGAACAACAATGACTGTGTTGTCCTTGGTACTCTGAGCTTTCTTAAGATGTTTCAATACCCAAAGTACATAATATCAACAATCAGCAATCTTACAAGGTTGGAAAGAGAACTCACGATATATCAGGAACACACACCGACTAAAACACCCGTGTTTCATCTGCTTTATTGAGAGGTTATTATTATTTTTAAAAGCTCTTGAAGCTGAGAATCCCATATGAATTCATGCCTCGGAGATGGGTAATCCTATTTGCTCCGTGAACGCATCTTATTAACGTTAACTCTTAGGCTACAGGGAGGGCAGAAAATGTAGAACTTGGTTTCCTCCAGGGCTTGGAGAAGGAAATTGCGTGAAAGCAGTGTCACACTTATTCGACAAACAGAAAAACAACTTTCATCAGCACCGTTGGTATTGGAGAAATTGCCTTGTAGGCTGTCTCAGTGGAATTTGATATTTGGAAAGGGACTATTAGCAGGAAAAACATCCTGGATCAAAAATTGATTGGATTTCAGTTGACGGAGCAAGAAACGAGACAAAAATAGACTTGGGGACCAAGATAAAGCTCTACTCTTGATTAGGAGTCACCAATCTTTCAGACTTCAGGGACCACTACATTCATAATTTGAAATCCCACTAATATGATCTGCTTAATGACTGGCTGGGTGGGTCTGGCTCAGTGGTGGGTTTCAAAATTTTTTAGAACCTCTTCTGCTTTGTGGGAGGGGCTTGCCAGCCATGTGACTGAGTGGGAGTGGCTTGGCAGTCATGTGACTGGGTGGGCATGGCCAACTTGTAAAATGTGGTGAAACTCACTTAACAACGCTCTTGCTTAGCAACCAAAATGTTGGCTCAGAAACTCTGGCATTTGAAGCACGCAAGTCTTAAAGCTGTCAAGTTACAAGAGCCTTGCACCCCTAACCCTTTAGAGAAAAAAAACTCCAGGCGTGTTCAAACTTGACTGCTTTAAGACTTGTGGACTTCAACTCCCAGAATTCCTCCTCTCGCTCTTCATCTTGATGATGTGTGGATGGGCAGGGGGAGGGAGCTGGAACGGGTTCTAAACGGCACTGTAGATTTGTGGAACCTCTTCTATAAAAGAGGTTAGAACTGGCAGGAACCCACTCCTGGTCTGGCTACATCAGAAAAAACTGTGAGCCACATCAAACCCTCAGTTGGTGGGCTGGAGAAAGTTGATATCCACCACAGTGTTGGTTTTTACACAAAATAGCGTTCAAAATGTTTTACGATTCAAGGAAATGGGCCAGTGAAAGCATGAAATACTTCACTCCATGGCCACCTGGGGAAAAAAATGTGTCCAAACATAAAGAGGGGTTTCATGTGTATCTCCCCCCCAAAAAAAATCTTAAATGTAATGACCTAACCCTAGCTAGAAATAATTGCATGAAGTTTAACTGTAGACAGATGGCATGAAACTGTATAATGAGATAGATTCCACAACAGAACAGGCCAAAAAAACCAATATATTTAAATTTATGAAGTGAGTATGATCATTTTATAGGGTTTTATAGGGTGGCTCAGTGGCTAAGAAGCGGAGCTTATCGATCAGGAAGGTTGGCAGTTCGGCGGTTCGAATCCTTAGTGCCGCGTAATGGAGTGAGCTCCCGTAACTTGTCCCAGCTTCTGCCAACTTAGCAGTTCGAAAGAATGCAAGTAGAAAAATAGGAGCCACCTTTGGTGGGAAGGAAACAGCGTTCCGTGCGCCTTCGGCATTGAGTCATGTTGGCAACATGACCACGGAGACGTCTTCGGACAGTGCTGGCTCTTTGGCTTTGAAACAGAGATGTGTACTGCCCCCTAGAGTCGGGAACAACTAGCACATATGTGCGAAGGGAACCTTTAATCATTTTAGCATGGTTTGCCAAGCCCATTTTGACACTTAAGGATGTGCGAAATAGACTACATCCCACACACAGAATCCATTTAAAAGAAGCTTGGAATATCTGTTAATGCAACCCTCTAAACATTGGATAATCTTGCAACATTTATGCCTCTAATTCTTTGCAATAAGATTTCAACTTGCACAGCTTGAATGCAAGTTTCTAACATGACACGTCAACTATATTTTGGGCGGGCCTTTTTAATCCTAAGCATTTGTTCGGCTTATGAAATGCATTCGTTTGAGGGGAAAATATGTTTCTCTGCGTGGAAGAGTGTGTACAGAATGTGTGTGAGAGGATGATCTGAATTTTCCTGGAATTTATACTGAAGAATGTTATTTAAACAACAAATAAAATGTAGATAATTTGTTATCTAACCCTGTTGGGCTGTTTATAAGTTTATTTTTATGGCGTGCAACTTTGCCTTTGTGTCTCGTTTCTAGAGGAAGCTGCAAACCACGTGCAGAGAAAGAATGTACAGTTAGTCCTCAACTTATGACCACCACCAAGCCCTGAGGATTTATGTTGCAAAGTGAGAAATTTGTTAAGTGCGTTTTGCCCCATTTTATGACTTTTCTTGCCACGCTTGTTAAGCGGATCACTGCAGCTGTTAAATCAGTAACACGGTCGCTAAGTGAATCCGGATTCCCCCATGGCTTGTCAGACGTTCGCAAAAAGGGGATCACGCAACCATAGGACGCTGCACACTGTCATAAACACGAGTCCGTTGCCAAGCATCTGAGGTTTTTTTTAAAGAAAAATAATTTTTATTCATTTCACATGAATAAAGTCCCATCAGAAAAGACACGTGGGGAGACTCCAAGTCCCATCAGGATAGGCAGGAGAAATAGAGAATGGGAGTTGTAGTCCAGAAGCTCCTGTACTTGTTGGGCTTGGCCTGCCCCTTCCCACCCTAGTTTTGGAGATGTGTCCTCCTCCTCCAATTTAACTTTAATTAGCATCTCCATCACCAATTCCTAAAGCATCTTAATTAGCCCATCCTTCCCCCCCCCTCTTCTTGGGTACCAAACCCTCGATAAAGATGGCGCCCGGCCTACGCGCCTTCACTCCCTCTCACCGCGCAGGCGCACCCGGCCATGTCAAACCGCCACGTGACGTCCCCCAACGTGTCACCTCTGTTTTTTCGCCTCAAGCGAGATGGCGCCGGGACGGGCTTCTTCAACGCGTTGCCCGGCCTCAAAATGGCCGCCCGGACAGCTCCCTGCGCTTAAGCGCCCCCTTTGCCCTTCTCCGGGCGGCGTCGGCGGCGTCGCCGTCAAGATGGCGGCCGGGGCGGTCCCAAACGCCCGCTGCGGTTGTTTAAAATTCTGAGGCAGCCGCCAAAGCCGGAGACGGAGAAGAGGCGCCGCCGCCTCCGCAGCCGCTGCCAGCCGCCAGCCGGCTCCCCCTCGCCGCCTCCCGGGGCCCCGCCATGGACTCCATCCCGGGCGAAGACCCCACTTTGCCGCTGGAGATCAACAGCGGGTAGCGAGAGCCGTTAGGGCCGTTGGCGGGAGGGGAGGGGGGAGAAGGGAGGGAGGAGGAGGGGGAGGAGTTAACTCTTTCCCTGCCGGCGCGCGGCGGACAAACCGAGTGGGCGGGGCCGACCCTCCCTCGGTGGAGCCTCCAGCGCCCGGCGCAGTGGATCTGAGTCCAATTTTGTGTGTTTTTTTTGGGGGGGGAAATGAGCAGGGCTGCTTTGGGACGACCCTGCAGGAGGGGTGTTAGAGGGGGTGGGTGGGAAGGGGATAAGAGAGACCCTTCCAAAGGGGGTCAGGATTGGGGTGCGTGTGGTTGTTGCCTGGCTAGGTGGCTCAGTGGCTAAGAGGCTGAGCTTTGTCGCTCAGAAAGGTCGGGCGGTTCGAATCCCTAGTCGAGGGGGCAGGGGGTTGGACTAGATGACCTCCAAGATCCCTTCCGACTGTTACTGTTTCCTGCTGGGGGGTCGGTGGGCTTTAGACCAGGGTCTTTCCTGATCTAGATGGGGTGTACTACAACTAACTCCCATCCTCTGGTCTTGGCTGCCTTGGATGGACAACCCTGCAGGAAGGCTGTTAGAGGGGGGAAATGGGGGTAAGGGAGGCCCTCACAAGGGTGATCAGGATTGGGGTGAGTGTGGTTGCCTGGCTAGGTGGCTCAGAGGCTGAGCTTTGTCGATCAGAAAGATCTGGGGCTTCGAATCCCTCATAGAGGTCTCTGCATGAGCAGGGGGTTGGACTAGATGACCTCCAGGGTCTCTTCCGACTTTGTTACTGTTTGCAGCTTGATCGGATCTGGGGGTGGGCTTTAGACCAGGCTGTTTCCTGATCTTGATGGGGTGTACAACAACTCCCATTCGCTTGTCCTCGCTGCCTTTGCTGTTGGGATGGACAACCCCGCAGGAGGGTTGTTAAGAGTGTGTGTGTGTGTGTGGGGAGAGAGAAGGAGACTCTTCCAAGGGTGATCCAGATTTGGGGTGTACGTGTCTTTCCAGCTGGATCGGATCTGGAAGTGGGTTTTACAGCAAACTCTTTTCTCATCTTGAGGGGGGTGTACTACAACTCCCATCATCTCAGCTTGGCTGCCTTTGCTGATGGGATGGGAGTGGATGACCCTGCAGGAGGGTTGTTAGAGAGGGGATAAGGGAGACCCTTCCAAAGGGGATCAGGATTGGGGTATATGTGCTTCCAGCTGGATTGGATCCCGTTAGGCCAGGTTCTTTCCTGATCTTGAGGGGGATGTACTACAACTCCCATCCTCTTGTCTTGGCTGCCTTTGCTGATGAGATGGACGACCCTGCAGGAGGGTTGTTAGGGAGGGCGGGTGGGGGAGAACACAAGGCTGATAAGGCATGTTTGCAGCTAGATCGGAAGGGGGAGGGGGCTTAGCAGACCGTAGTGGTGGTGGTGGGTGGGGGAGAGAAGGCTCTTGATCTTGATGGGGATGCACTACAACTCCCATCCCCTTATCTGCCTTTGCTGATTGGATGCACGACTTTCCGGCAGGGTTGTGAAGAGGGAAAGGGGGAGTCGCTTACAAGACGGATCGGACTTGGGGTGCGTGTTTCCAGCTAGATTGGATTGGGGGGACATCAGCAGACCAGGCTGGCTTTCCTCATTCAGAGAGGGAGTCACTACAAGCCCCATCCTCCCCAGCTGTAGGACACGGAGATTCTGGGCTTTGCCAGTTTCTGATAGCTGCAGATTCCCCTTTCCAAAGTGATTTGGACACGGTCACTCAGTTTTGGATGTGGTGGCTCAGTGGCTAAGACACTGAGCTTGTTGATCAGAAAACTTGGCAGTTCGAATCTCTAGTGCTGCGTAACGGAGTGAGCTCCCGTGACTTGTCCCAGCTTCTGCCAACCTAGCAGTTTGAAAGCACATAAAAATGCAAGTAGAAAAATAGGGACCACCTTCGGTGGGAAGGGAACAGCGTTCCGTGCGCCTTCGGCGTTGAGTCATGCTGGCCACATGAGTCATGCCAGCCACAGAGATGTCTTCGGACAGCGCTAGCTCTTCGGCTTTGAAACAGAGATGAGCACCGCCCTCTAGAGTCGGGAACAACTAGCACAGATGTGCGAGGGGAACCTTTCCTTTTAGCTCTTGCACCCTTCTCTCTTCAACTTGGCATCTTTGGACTACAGCTCCCATCGCTCGCCTTGAAGGTGCAGGAGAGGGGAGGGGAGCCAAAGACGGAAAATTCATTTTTATTTATTTAAATGCACGTATGAAGGAAGGTGGAGAAATATTGTCTATTGCAGAGACTGGATAAGCCATGAGGCCTCTATCCAGATATTCTCAAACCCTATTGGTCCACCGCTGATGGGACATGTAATCCTGGGCTGTAAAAGCGGGTAGGTGGAGGGCATACAGCTTGGTGCCTGCAGCTTGATTATTTTTTAAAACTTCCTGCTTTCCAGCCTCAATTTTTCCCGGCTTCCAGATGTCTCCGGAGACGAGGTTCGCAATCAAGTGGGAGGCGGTGGAGGTAAAAAAAAATTCTTTTTTTTAAAAAAAACAACCCTTTAAATTCAACTTAAATCAAAACTTTACAGACTGACCTAAACACACATTGTTGCATTTCGAGCCATTTATCTAAGTAAGTAAAACAAAACTAAAACAAAAAATACTTGGAAGAGAATCAAAAGGGAAGTAATTAAGCGTGCGCCGGAAACTTTGTTGCATTCATGTTGCTTCTTCTAAGTAATTGTCAAAAATCCATCCAGGAGGAGGGAAAAAAATAAACAAATTCTTGGAGAATTACACAATCCCTTTTGCGAAGCACAAAGCGCGTGGTTTAATACCCTGAACATCTACTTTTCTTTCCCCCAAGAATTTATCTCAAACTGCATTTTTTTTTTTGAAAATGCATGGCGATTTCTATCTCTGTGGATTTTCAAGCTGGGGAAAAAAAAGAAAAATGATAGTATAACTAATGTGCTTTAAACCCAAATCTAGCCTTCATGTGCTTTATTAACATTTTCCCCAAACCCAGGAAAAGAAAAACAAAATTGTTATGGGAGATTTTGGTTCAGCTCCAAAGTATTTGTTGCTTTTGCCAAATTGCCCCAAAGTTCACTTTCTTTTTGTATATTTCTGCACAGTGAAGACTGTTTGGTGCCTCTGATCTAAAAAAAACTGCAGGAACCTATTTAGTCCTTCATAAAAAGCAATTATTTTCCAAATCTGAACTACGTAACGGACGTAAAAATTTATTTATTTGCGGGTTCGTGGAAAACAAATTATAAAAAATGATTGAAAAGATCTTTTTTAAATATACATATATACATATTACAGGTTTATTTGGCATTTCCATTTGAGTTCCGCTCCTTGCACTTCACTGTTATAAATTTAAAAATTTTCTAATTTTTTTTTAAAAAATACTGCCGCTTCTCCTTGGGCCCCTTTGATGCTTTTTAAGAGTGGAGTTTCTCTTTTTTTTCTGCATGCTTAGTTCAGCCTGAGGTTTTATTTATTTACAAATGAAGGCAAATATAGGATAATGATGCAAAATCAAATTTAGATTGGTCACTAGGACCAGAGATTCATTCTGCCGAGCTATCAGATTTAAGATGGAGCTCATTTTCAGGAAATTTCTACTGGAAAAAAAAAGCTATCTCCCTCTCTCCCTCCCTCCCTCTCTCCTTATCTACCTACCTACATCTATCTCCATCCCTCCATCTCTTATAAGACCTTATAAGCAAAAGAACATCTCTCCGTCCATCCATCCATCCATCCATCTATCCATCCATCCATCCATCCATCCATCCATCCCTTATAAGCGCTTATAAGCAAAATAACATCTATCTATCTATCTATCTATCTATCTATCTATCTATCTATCTATCTATCTATTCATCTATCCATCCATCCACTTGCCCGCCCACCCACGCACCTCTCTCTCTCTGTCCCTACCTACGTACCTACTTAAATCTATCTCCATCCATCCATCCA
Source organism: Thamnophis sirtalis (assembly GCF_051295495.1). Classification (NCBI taxonomy): domain Eukaryota; kingdom Metazoa; phylum Chordata; class Lepidosauria; order Squamata; family Natricidae; genus Thamnophis; species Thamnophis sirtalis. The sequence continues at coordinate 29,908,040 of NW_028261382.1, forward strand.
TCCATCCATCCCTAATAAGCCCTTATAAACAAAAGAACATCTATCTGTCTGTCTGTCTGTCTGTCTGTCTGTCTGTCTATCTATCTCTATCTATCTATCTATCTATCTATCTATCTATCTATCTATCTATCTATCTATCTATTTATCCATCTATCCACCTATCCATCCATCCACCCACCCACTCACCCATCTCCCTCCCTCTCTCTGTCCCTACCTACGTACCTACTTAAATCTATCTTCATCCATCTCTAATAAGCTCTTATAAACAAAAGAACATCTGTCTGTCTGTCTGTCTGTCTGTCTATCCATCCATCCATCCATCCATCCATCCATCCATCCATCCATCCATCCATCCATCCATCCATCCATCTATCTATCTATCTATCTATCTATCTATCTAATCTCTGTCTGTCTGTCTGTGTATGTGTGCTCAAATATTTGATCTTTATTTGGATTATTGGCAGCGTTACCTGAGGTGGCCGAAGAAACCGTTTCACCAAGCAGGGCGCGAACCATGAAGGATTTTGAAAATGTAAGTTTGGTGGCTTGTATTTTTTGGGGGGGGATGGTGGTGGTTACATGTATAGGTAGTCCTCGACTTACAACAGTTCATTGAGTGACTGTTCGAAGTTGCAATGTCACCGAGAAAAGTGACTTAGGACTGATTTCCACACTTAACGACTGTTGCAACATCCCCAGGGTCGCATGATCAGAATTCAGACGCTCGGCAATTGGCTCATATTTAGGATGGTTGCAGTGCCCGATTGTGGTTTGGAAACAATGTGGGCGAGTAAAACCATTTGCAAAAGTTTTACCGCTGAGGCTGCTTCCGTCTGCGTTTACCTGGGAGAAAAGCTCAAGGCTTGCAACTTTTGTTGTGCTAGGCTGCTTTGTAAATTGAGAGGTTGTGTCTTCCCTTTCATTATCGAAAAGTGCAAGCATCAATATTTTATTAGCAGCATATGTGATTTCTCCAGAGAGTGGTGCGGTGGTCTAGAGCTCACAATCAGGAGGCTGTGAATTTGGTCCTAGTGTTGTGGCCGGCCAGTGGAGCTGGCAGTGGATTCAGACAGCGAGGAGGTTGGGGAGAAAGATGGGCCAGTCCTGGAGTCTGGGGAAGGCTCGGATGAGCCTCGGATGCAGAGAGGGCGTCAGGGCCGTCTGACAGTTATCAGCTGCCTTCAGAGTGAGACATCAGTGAGGCAGAAGAATAGCTGGAGCCTGTTCCCAGTGTGCGCATGTGCAGAGTGGCCAGACGAAGGGAACAGCTAAAGAACGGGTCGACTTGAGAGTAAGGCCACAGGTGGACGATGAATGGCCCCTCCCAGAGGAAGTAAAAGAGGAGCGAAAGGGGAGTGGAGTTTGCAGGAGACAATTTGTTCGCTTCATTGGCTTGTGACTCTCCTTGCCAAGTTCTGCAGCTATCGGCCTGGCAGCTCTCCAAGCCAGATAAGGTCTGTGACCGTAAATCATCCCTTGAAAGACTTTGCTGGATGTGAATGAGCTGAATTCACAGTCAATTAATAAAAGGGGTTTTTGTCGGGACCAGGCATTCCCTGTAAGTCTATCCTTTGTCTTGCTGTTGTGGCCCGCCAGCACAGCTGGCAGCAGAGTCGGGCAGTGAGGAGGTTGGGGAGGAAGATGGGCCAGTCGTGGAGTCTGGGAAGGCTCGGACAAGGGTTCTGTGTCGGAGGCAAAGATGGAGTCACGGCCAACTGACAGTTCTCAGTTGCCTTCGGAGTCAGACATCAGTGAGGCAGAAGAACAGCTGGAGCCTGTTCCCAGTGTGCGCATGCGCAGAATTGCCAGACGAAGGGAACAGCTAAGAACAGGGGCCGACTTGGGAGTAATGAAGTAGGCAGCCATTTTGTGGCTGAGGTAAATTGGAAGGGGATGTGTTTAGCATAGACACAGTCTCACCCCAAGGGAAGGGAATTTCTGCGTTTTCGCCGGGAAGCGATTCATTCACTGGCACAATCTGGAAGATCAGGAATCAATGCTGCTGGCTTTCCAGCATTTTGAGGGCGAAATTGTTTTGACCTAGGCTTCACCAAATCACAAAACTCCTTGTCTAAACCCCTCACCCTTTCATGAAGCGAATGTGAATTCCTCTCCTTCACATCCAGCAAAGTCCTGGCAAACAGTCTTTCAAGGGTGAATTGCAAACACAGAACTTATCAGTTCTTGGACAGTTGCCAGGCTGATATCTTCCAGATGCAACGCTGTGGAAGAAAATACTTGGCAAGGAGTCTCTGAGTCACCAACAAATCTTCACATGAATTAAGCGAATTAATTGCCTCCTGCAAACTCCACTCCCCTTTCGCTCCTCTTTTATTTCCTCCAGGAGAGGCCCTTCATCGTCCACCTGTGGCCTTACTCTCAAGTCAGCCCCTGTTCTTTAGCTGTTTCCTTCACCTGGCAGCTCTGCACATGTGCACACTGGGAACAGGCTCCAGCTGTTCTTCTGCCTCACTGATGTCTGACTCTGAAGGCAGCTGATAACTGTCAGACGGCCCTGGCCCCCGCTCTGCCTCCGACGCAGAGCCCTCATCTGAGCCTTCCCCAGACTCCAGGACTGGCCCAGAAATTTTCCAAGTTGAATGAAATGGAAAAGGGAGCATCATCCTAGCATTAGGAGAAGAGAAAATCCAGATTCCGCCCCCCCCCCCAGCCTCTTCTCAAGGCTATGCCTTTCACTCTGCAAGAGTGTTCCTAATTAAGAAAGCTCCTTTCAAAAGCAGAAATAAAACCTAGTTGGCCCCATGGCTCTCATATTTCCTGTCAAGAGTTGTGGGAGGCCCAGCAAAGAAAAAAAAACACTTTAAAAACATGGCAGAAAGCTTGCAGGAAGATATGTCTTTTCTGAAAACCTAAAGGCCCAGCTTCCCAGGAGAATAAATTTATATTTATACATTTATAAATCAATAGCAATAGCACTTAGACTTATATACCTCTTCAAAGTGCTTTTACAGCCTTCTCTAAGCGGTTTACAGAGTCAGGCTCTTGTCCCCAACAATCTGGGTCCTCATTTTACCCATCTCGGAAGGATGGAAGGCTGAGTCAACCTTGAGTCGGTCACGATCGAACTGCTAACACTGGGCAGAGGTAGCCTGCAATACTGCATTCCAACCACTGTGACACCATGGTCCGTCCTTCCTTCCTTTCTTCCTTCCTTCTCCTTCCTTCCTTCTTTCGCAATAGCACTTAGTCTTGTATACTGCTTTACAGCCCTCTCTAAGTGATTTACAGAGCCAGCCTCTTGCCCCCCAACAATCTGAGTCCTCCTTTTACACACCTCAGAAGGATGGAAGGCTGAGTCAACCTTGAGCCTGGCGAGATTCGAACTGCCAAACTGCAGCTAGCAGTCAGCTGAAGTAGCCTGCAGTACTGCACTCTAACCACTGCGCCACCTCGGCTGATTAATAAAAGTTGATCAACTCTCCTGCATTACCTCCCAATCTTAACCTGGAATGCTACCAAATGCAGGTAGTCCCGACAATTGAAGCCAACATTTATGTTGCTAAGTGAGAAATGTAGTTAAGTGAATTTTGCTCCTTTTTATGACTTTTCTCACCTCCGTTGTTAAGTGAATCACTGCAGTTAATAAGTTAGTAAAGTAGTTGTTAAGTGAATCTGGCTTTGGGAATTATGTGACCCTGGGACATGGCGACCTTCATAAGTATGAACCGGTTTGCCAAGGGTCTAAATTTTGATCACGGGACCATGGGGTTGCTGGAACGGTCGTAACCGTGAAAAACAGTCCTAAGTCACCTTTTTCAAGGCTGTTGTAACTTTGGATGGTCACTAAATGAACTCTCGCAAGTCGAGGACTAGCTGTAATAACTGTGGTCTACAGAGGTTCGATTTGGGGAAACTGAGGTTTGCGGTCACCGTCTCTTCTTTCGTCAGCAAATCACCGAGCTGCGGAAAGAGAATTTCAACTTGAAACTTCGCATCTATTTCCTGGAGGACCGGATTCAGCAGAAGTTTGATGATCCCCATGATGACGTCTACCGGATCGTAAGTGTTGGGTGGGGTTTTTTTTTTTTTTTTTTTTTGCGGTTCCTGATTTCTTTGCGGGCACCAGCGCATATTAGGACATTACCGGCAAGTAAGGACATCCCTGTTTGGTTTGGTGGCAGCACTACCTCAGATAGAAAGTGCCTACAGAGAGTGGTGAGGACAGTGGAGAAGATTATAGAAAGCTTGCTTCCCCTTATTCAAGATGCTGCTTATAAGCACTATTTTCTTAGTGCTGAAAGCATTGTTAGAGAGCCTGCACACCGACTTCACAGTGTCTTTCTGTTGCTCCCCTCTGTGGGAGGTTTCGAAGTATTTCTAGCAGGATTCTGTAACAGCATTTTCTCCCTAGGCCATCTGTCTGGTAAACTCACAATATTCGTTTTTCTCGCCATGTACATACTGTACATCTGAACTGGACTCTGTTGTTTCTCTGCATCATATCATAAATGTGGATATATTCATAATTTTGCATTTATTTATCTGGTCATGTTCATGGCGTGTATCCTGGAGGTGGTGACTATTTGAGAGCAAGGAAATTTCATTTTAATATATGCTGATTCCTGTACATTAGAATTAGAATGGAATAGAATTCTTCATTGGCCAAGCGTGATTGGACACACAAGGAATTTGTCTTTGGTGCAGAAGCTCTCAGTGTACATACAGAAAAATAAAATAGAACACATTCATCAAGAATGATAAGATACAACACTTAGTGATAGTCATAGGTTACTAAATAAGCAATCAAATCATACTAAGAAACAAATGAAACAATATCAATTTTAAAGATACAAGCAACATGGTTAGAATCATAAATGGGGAGAGATAGATACTAGGAAGGAAGAGAATAATAATAATAATAATACAGTCTTAGTAAATAGTTTGATAGTGTTGTTGCATTAGTTGTTTAGCAGAGTGATGGCATTCAGAGGGGGAACTGTCCTTTTCTCTAGTTGTTCTGGTGTGCAGTGCCCTATAGTGTCATTTTGAAGGTAGAAGTTGAAACAATTGATGTCCAGGATGCGAGGCTCTGTAGTTATTTTCACAGCCTCTTTTTGATTCGTGCAGTGTGCAGGTCCTCAATGGAAGGCAGGTTGGCAGCCATTGTTTTTTCTGCAGTTCTAATTATCCGTTGAAGTTTCAGTCTGTCTTGTTGGGTTGCAGAGCCAAACCAGACAGACATAGAGGTGCAGATGACAGACTCAATCATTCCTCCGTAGAAATGAATCAGCAACTTCTTGGGCAGTTTGAGCTTCCTGAGTTGGCACAGAAAGAACATTCTTTGTTGTGCTTTTATTTTTGATGTTAAGTTTCCATTTTAAGTCTTGAGATATGATAGAGCCTAGTCACCTGCTTGGAGTCTTTCCCTCACGAAGGCCAAAGTTTTACCCCCGTTGCGGTTATGGAATAGGAAACTACTCTGCAAAAATTCCTTGTGTGTGTGTGGTGGTGGTGGGGAAATCCAAGTTTTTCTTCATTTCTCTCTCGTTCTGTTAGAACATCGAGCTCAAAGTTGAATTGGAGAGCGTGAAACGAGAACTTCAGCAACGAGAGCAATTGCTCCGGAAAGCGTCGTGAGTATTTTCCCTGTCATGAATGTGCGGACGGCCCTCCTTGTTTAATTGTGTTTCTGGTGCCCAGCCGGGCTTCCCCTCTGCAGGCCAGTCTTGGGTTGACAAGGGAGATCCAGCTGGATGGCAGCTCTGTCATGCCCCCATCGGAGCCTGAATCTGCATGGGAAGACGAGCTGGGACCTGAACCGACAGAGATTGAGAGGGTGGCTTTGTTGTCTTCGGAAGAAAATGTGGAAGGCCAGGGACTTTAAGGATTAGGAAAGGTTGTAGGCAGGGAGGAACAGGGACTGGGTGAATATAAGAGACAGAACTCAAGCAAGGAGCAAGGACCACCCCCTCCTGATCCGAGAGCAGGGAGAGTGGAGAGAAGGCGTGAACAGCGCAGACTGAACAGGCTACTCGGGAGGAGAGTGCCCCGCCCATCTTCACAAGGCAAACCTAGGGAATGAGACTTAGAAACTTGGTTTAGTGTTACCTCTGTGCCGTGCCCCGGGTCATCACAAGCTCCATTCTTCGGTCTTCTGCTGTTCTTCTTCTTCTCCTCCTCCTCCTCCTCCTCAACGGTCCTATATTTGGCCTTTGCAGGAAAGCCGTGGAGAGCTTGGCCCAGGGTGGTGATGCCGAAATCCAACGCCTGAAGGAAGATGCGGAGAAGAAACTCCAGGAAGTAGAAACAAGCTTGACTAGCAGGATCCAGCTTCTAGAGGAGGCGAGTCTTGGAAACTTTTCGGGAATTTTGGGGGGAATGTGGGGTCTTTGGACCCAGTGGGAAGATTTGGCTGGAATTTGCTGGCCAAGGAAATCCAAGGAAAAGCTGCCCTCGAGAGCCTCGGTGGCACTGTGGTCAGAGTGCAGCACTGCAGGCTTCTTCTGCTGACAGCCTGCTGCCTGCAATTTGGCAGTTCAAATCTCACCAGGCTCAAGGTTGACTCAGCCTTCCGTCCTTCCGAGATGGATCAAATGGGGACTCAAATTATTGAGGATCATAGGCTGACTCTGTAAACCGCTTAGAGAGGGCTGTGTAGCAGTATTTCAATCTAAGTGCTTTTGCTGTCTGTCTCCCTGCCAGCCTGCCTGCCCATCCATCCATCCATCCATCCATAGATCCATCCACCTACCCATCTCTCTCTCTCTCTCTCCCTCCCTCCCTCTCTTTCTGTCATCCTATTTATCATCCACATCATCCATCTTACATCTACTATCTATACTGTTTTATCTATCTATCTATCTATCTATCTATCTATCTATCTATCTATCTATCTATCTATCTATCATCTGTCTGTCTATCTATCTATCTATCTATCTATCTATCTATCTATCTATTTATCTATCAACCTATTTATCATCCATTTATCTATCCATCCATCCATCTATATCAATATCTACCTACCTACCTACCTACCTACCTACCTACCTACCTACCTACCTATCTCTATCCTCTCTATCAATCATCCTATTTATCATCCATTTATCCATTTATCCGTCCATCCATCCATCCATCCATCCATATCAATCTCTCTCTCTCTCTCTCTCTTACCTCTATCAATCATCCTATTTATCATCCATCCATCCATCCATTTATATCTATCAATATCTGTCTGCTGTCTGTCTATCCATCTATCCTATTTATCATCCATTTATCCATCCATATCAATATCTATCTATCCATCCATCCATCCATCCATCCATCCATCCATCCATCTATCATCCATCCATCTATCATCCATCCATCCATCCATCCATCCATCCATCATCTATGTTTGATCCTCTTACTTTTCTCTGAACTTTTTCCAAAGTCTCAGCATCTTTTTTGTAGTATGGTGGAATCATAAATATTGGCTGGGGTTGGGTGGGGGTCTTTCCAGTGCTGAGTGGTGGGGACGAAGGATTGGCTTTAAAGATGGTCTGACTGTCCCTTGATTTCAATGTCCCCCTTTTGTTTTCCGAGTACAGGACCTTCAAAGCGCCCGGGAAGAAGTAGAGAAAGCGTTTGCTTCGACGGAGCGTGAAAGAGTCCAGCGACTGGCTGTGGAACAACAGCTCTCCTTGATCATCACTGCGCAGGCCAAAGATAATGATGTCACGGCCTTGCTGGGAGAAAAAGACAGGTGGAATGTCTATCAACTTCTTTTAATGACCCCATAATCCCTTGAGGGGTGGAGTCTGGCCAACTGAATGGAGCTCAGTGTTTACTGGCCCGATGCCTTTCCTGTCACCAGGGCGGGAGTTTAGTTCAGCAGATATATTCTCATTGGGCCCAGAGAGAGAAATATCTGCCTCTACCTAGGATTGAACTCACAGCCTCCTGATTGTGAGGCGAGAGCTCCCCCTCTAGGCCACCACACCATTCACAGGTGGAATGTCTATGTCCCAAAAGCGCGTTTCCAAAAGTCAACTGGGCCTTCTTGGTGTTTTTTTTTCACCCCCTGGAAAATGTTTCGCTTTTCATCCAAGAAGCTTCTTTGGTTCCTGGATGAAGGAACATCCTGGATGAACTCCTTGAAGTGAAAAAGCTCCTTGGTTGGGAAGCAAAACATTTTCAAGGAAAAAAACCGAGGAAATCTAGTTGGGACAAAAGTTAGCACCTTTGGGACAAAAGGACGGATTAGGCCACTGCTTGTAGCCCCAAAAGTTTGCTTTCTCTTAGCCGGGTGGGTTTACTGGTTGTGTTCTGAGCTAGGCTTCCCCAAAAAAGCACGAGGCAGGTTCCTGGTCCAGACAAAACCCCTTTTATTCAACGAATGTGAATTCCTCCCATTCACATTCAGCCAAGGCCTGGCAAACAGTCTTTCAAAGGAGTATTTATGACCACAGACCTTATCTAGCTTGGAAAGCGGCCATGTCAGTATTTCCCAAATGAGATGCGCTGAAAGGAAAGGCTGGGCACAGAGTCTCTGAGATTCACGGACAGATCTTCACACTCCTGAAATGAACGAACAAATGAACGAACAAATCGTTACCTGCAAAAGCCCCCTCCCCTTTCGCTCCTCTTTTATTCCCTCTGGGAGGAGCCACCTGTGGCCTTACTCCCAAGTCTGCCCCTGTTCTTTAGCTGTTCCCTTCGTCTGGCAACCCTGCACATGCACACACTGGGAACAGGCTCCACCTGTTCCTCTGCCTCACTGCTGTCCGACTCTGAAGGCAGCTGATAACTGTCAGACAGCCCTGGCCCCCTCTCTGCCTCCGACACAGAGCCCTCATCTGAGCCTTCCCAGGACTCCAGGACTGGCCCATCTTCCTCCCCAACCTCCTCACTCTCTGACTCTTCTGCCAGCTGTACTGGCAGGCCACAACAGGTTGACTCTGATCAGCTTGGGGCCTCCATGCCCCCCTCCTGAGCAGGTGTCTATGAAGATTCTCAATCATCCGCCTAGTGGTGGTCCTGAAGGTGCTTTTTCAAGAGGCACGTGGACTTCCAGAAAGTCCAGTTGCCTCTTGAAAAAGCACCCTGAGTAGGTAGGTGGTGAGGCCCTAACTGGAGGACTCTCTCCTGTGAGCCAGACAACCTTTGAGATGCCCTTGCTTTTTCCCTGCTTGTGGTGTAAGAGGCTGGTGTTTTGCCTGTAGGTGCATAGAGCAACTGAGGCTCTCTCTGGAAAGGAAAAATGCTGAGATCCAGCTCTTGGAGGAAGGACAGGGAAGAGCTTCAGAAGAAAGCCAAGATCCTGGTGTGGCATTGAATGTTGAAAAAGAGAGGACCTTAGAGGTGAGGAAAATGTGGGAGGGGGCTAAGGATGGCCAGTAGGTGGGAGGATTGTCCCATGCATGCATCCATCCATCCATCTACCCATCCAATAAAGGAGAATATTTGTAGCTCAGGGTGGAGTCTTGGTGCTCTCTGAGCTTGGTGGTTTTCTTACACAGGTTTCATGACCCAACTAGGTAATATCATCAATGCAAGAAGGAAGTGGGGTTTGCTTTCTGTTTATGTACTTTGGATGGGCCGGTTTGTTCTATCATCATCGTCATTCTCCCCCTCCTCCTCCTTGCAAACCCCCCTCCTTTCTAGCACTGATTATGTTACCTAGTTGGGTCGTGAAATGCCTGCAAGAAAACAAGCAAGCTCAGAGCTACACTATATAACGGGGAGCAAATCACACTTACTAGCACTGATGATGTTACTTAGTTGGGTCGTGAAATGTCTGTAGGAAAACAAGCAAGCTCAGAGCTACAATATTTAACAGGGAGAAAATCACACTTACTAGCACTGATGATGTTACCTGTCATGGAATGCCTGCAAGAAAACAAGCAAGCTCAGAGAGCACCAAGGACCCCTTACTTATCTCCTCATTCATCCATTCCTTCATTTGGTATGAATGAGTGTCCATCTAATTACAAGGGATTCTGAGTGATGAGCAATCATAATTGTTTCCCTCTCCAATTTTAAACAATGCTTGCATATCAGCCTCTCACTTTGATGGAATTGGTGAGGAGAGGCCATCTAATAGGTCTCTCCAATCCCCTCCAATTTCTATTCCAGGTTTCTAGCCCTCATGACTTTACAACGCAATTTTCTTTTTCTCCCTTCCCAGTCCCTCATTTTTTCCCCCCATGCTGCTAAGCACAAGTAGCAAACAGCCACCTATTCCCCCCTCCTTTTTTGGGGTGTGTGTGTGTGTGTTATTCCTGAAATTAAAATTAAAAACCTTTCTGTTCTTACAGATTCTCAGGACTGAATTCAGCAGTGAAAAAAAAGACCTTGAGAAAAGGATTGAGGTATGGCACTTGCGTCCTTTGCATTCAGAATCTTAATATCGCCGGAGAGGGGAATTTGGGGCAGCCTTTTTCCCTTTTAGAATTCAGTTTTCTGAAAGCAAGGAAAATTATTTCCCCAAGACAGAGGAACGTTTAGCTGCGATCTGTTCTTCTGCAGCCCCAAAATATTTTTCTCTATCTAATCTGGAACAACGATGCATCACAATACAACATGGATGTGTTAAATATTTGGAATACTGCATCCAGTTTTGGTCGCCATGACGTAAAAAGGATGTGGAGAGACTAGAAAGAGTGCAGAGAAGAGCAGCAAAGAGAGTTAGGGGACTGGAGGCTCAAACATGAAGAACGGTTGCAGGAACTGGGTAGGATAAGAAACAATGGGTGGAAACTAATCAAGGAGAGAAGCAACTTAGAACTAAGGAGAAAATTCCTGACAGTGAGAACAATTAATCAGTGGAACAACTTGCCTCCAGAAGTTGTGAATGCTCCAACACTGGAAGTCTTTAAGAAGATGTTGGATAACCATTTGTCTGAAGTGGTGTAGGGTTTCCTGCCTAGGCAGGGGGATGGACTAGAAGACCTCCAAGGTCCCTTCCAACTCCCTTTCTATTCTGGTCTAGTCTAGTCTATCAAGGAGAGAAGCAATTTAGAACTAAGGAGAAATTTCTGAACAGTTAGAACATTTAATCAGCGGAACAGCTTGCCTCCAGAAGTTGTGAATGCTTCAACACTGGAAGTCTTTAAGAAAATATTGGATAACCATTTGTCTGAAACGGTATAGGGTTTCCTGCCTGAGCAGGGGGTTGGATTAGAAGACCTCCAAGTTCTCTTCCAACTCTTATTCTATTCTATTCTGCTCTGCTCTGCTTCTGTTCCATTCCATCCCCTCCCCTTCCCTAGTCTATTCTATTCTATTCTATTTTCTATTTTATTCTATTGTATTCTATTGTATTTCCTATTCTATTCTATTTCCTATTCTATTCTATTTCCTATTCTATTCCATTCCCTATTCTATTCCATTTCCTATTCTATTCTATTTCCTATTCTATTCTATTTCCTATTCTATTCTATTCTATTTCCTATTCTATTCCATTTCCTATTCTATTCCATTTCCTATTCTATTCCATTTCCTATTCTATTCTATTTCCTATTCTATTCTATTTCCTATTCTATTCCATTTCCTATTCTATTCCATTTCCTATTCTATGCTATTCTATTTCCTATTCTATTCCATTTCCTATTCTATTCTATTTCCTATTCTATTCTATTTCCTATTGTATTCTATTCTATTCTATTTCCTATTCTATTCCATTTCCTATTCTATTCCATTTCCTATTCTATTCTATTTCCTATTCTATTCCATTTCCTATTCTATTCTATTTCCTATTCTATTCTATTTCCTATTCTATTCTATTCTATTTCCTATTCTATTCCATTTCCTATTCTATTCCATTTCCTATTCTATGCTATTCTATTTCCTATTCTATTCTATTGCCTATTCTAGTCTATTTCTTATTCTATTGTATTTCCTATTCTAATTCTATTCATTCTAATTCTATTCTAATTTTTATTCTAGTTCTATTCTCCAATTTAATTTTTATTTACCTTAAAAAAAACAACCTTCTAGTGTCTCCAGGAGAACCTCCGTGAACGGGAAACGGAGCTTTCTGCCGAAAAGAAAAATGCCCTGAAGCGAGACAAGACCATCCAGGGTTTAACCCTTGTTTTAAAAACCAAGGAAAACGAGGTAGGTGAGATTTTTGTCTGTCCTGCCAAGAAACAGATTTGGAAAAAAACAGAACAAAAACGCATGAAGTCTTGAGGCTGAAGAATATATCAAAATATAAAAGCCTCCTTGGCTGCGTCAGACTGAAAGTCCCCTTTTCTAGGGAGGGAGGTGTCTTCTTGCCTTTGGGGGTCAATTCACTGGTTTCCATCTGCGCCTCTATATTTTCCCTATTTTCGTCTTGTTATAGACTGGAGAACTCGCTTCTGAGGTAGAAAGCCTGAAAGCTTTGTTGGCGAAGTCTGGAGAGATCGGTTCCGAAGCTCAGATGCAGAAATTCAAGGTTGGCCAAAGGAGATGGAGTAGTTAGGATTTGCAGCTCAGGGTGGAACTGTGGGGTCCTTGGTGCTCTCTGAGCTGGGGTTGTTTTCTTGCAGACGTTCCATGACCCAACTAGGTGACATCATCAGTGCTAAAGGGGAGGGGAGTCTGGGGAGGAGGAGGAGGAGGAGGTCTGTGTGGGTGCTCTCTGAGCTTAGTGGTTTACTTACAGATGTTTCATTATCCAACTAGGTAATGTCACCAGTGCTGGAAGGGAGAGGAGTTTCTGGAGAGGAGGAGGAGGAGAGGGAGGGAGGAGGACTATGGGCTCTTTGGTGTTCTCTGAGCTGGGGTTGTTTTCTTACAGACGTTTCTTGACCTGACAAAGTAACATCATCAGTGCTGGAAGGGAGTGGAGATTGTGGAAGGGAAGGAGGAGGATGGGGAGGAGCAAGAGGAGGAGTATTGTGGGGTCCTTGGAGGTCTCTTAACCTGGTTGATTTCCTACAGATTTTTCATGACACAGCTAGGTAACATCATCAGTCTAGAAGGGAGTGGAGTTTGCAGACAGGAGGAGGAGGAGATAAAAGGAGGAGGAGGAGAACTGTGGGGTCCTTGGTGCTCTCTGAACTGGGGGTTGTTTTCTTGCCGACGTTTCTTGACCTGACAAAGTAACCTCATCAGTGTTAGGAGGGAGTGGAATTTGTGGAGTGGAAGGGAAGGAAGAGGATGGGGAGGAGAAAGAAGAGAAGTATTGTGGGATTCGTGGTAGTCTCTTAGCTTCATTGTTTTCCTACAGAAGTTTCATGACCCAGCTAGGTAACATCATTAGTGTTAGAAGGGAGTGGGGTTTGCAGACAGGAGGAGGAAGAGGAATATGGGTTCCTTGGTGGTCTCTAAGCTTGGTTGTTTTCCTACAGGCCTTTCATGACCCACCTAGGTAATATAATCGATCTAGAAGGGAGTGGAGTTTGCAGACAACAGGAAGAGGAGGTGAACTGTGGGGGTCCTTGGTGCTTTCTGAGCTAGGTTCTTTTCCTGCAGACATTTTATTACCCAATTAGGGAACATCATCAGCACTAGAAGACAGTAGGGTTGAGGAGGAGGAGAACTGTAGGGTCCTTGGTGCTCTCTGAGCTGGGTTGTTTTCTTGCAGATTCATTACCCAACTAGATAACATCACCAGTGTTAGAAGGGAGTGTGGTTTATGGAGTGGAGGAAAAGGAGGAGGAGGAGGATTATGGGTTTCTAAGTGAATTGAGTTGTTTTTTCAGCAAACATTTCAGGATCCAGCTAGGTGAGACCGTCTGTTTTAGAAAGAACTGTAGATAAACAGAGAGCGAAGCCCGCCCCCTTCTGGGACTGATGATATTACCTAGTTGGGTCACGAAAGGTCTCCAGAAAAGAAGCCAAGCTCATAGAGACCACCAAGACCTTCATGGAGTGGGGACCGCCTTACGAGAGGCCTCAACCCCTTCAAATGGGAGAGAAGGTTGCCATCCCAAGGCACAACATTTAGTCATGCACGTATTAAAATAAAAACAATGCACAACCCTTTTATAAAACCAATACAATAGCAGAGTTGGAAGGGACCTTGGAGGTCTTCTAGTCCAACCCCCTGCCATCTTTTCTACAACCAAGTCTGCCTGTGGGGCAGAGCTGTTGTCATAACCCTTTTGATTTGCTTCTCCCAGGAGGCTGAAGGTCCCCAGGAGCTCCTGATGGAGAAGGAGAGCCTGTTGGCAGACTTGCGCTCACAGAACCTCACCAAGGACACCGAGAACCGGAAGCTCCAACGGAAGCTGAAGAGGATCGAGCAGGAGCTGAGCGAGCTGCTCACGGAGAAGGAGAAGCTGGCTGGAGAATTGGACGAAGCTCGGCAGCAGAAAAACCAGAGCGACAAAACAATGCACGTGAGTGCGCTCTTTTTCTTACCCTTTTTTTGAATAATCTGGGTTGCCGGGGCCGTTCGGTAGCAAAAGCTGGCACGGTTTCGATGCTCGTTGTTCAGAGCTTCCGGGGGCCAAATGCTGGCATGAAGAAATGCCTGTCAAGAACCGGAGTGATGGTCGTACACGCAGATAAGTATAATAATCTTTGTTGTCATTGTCCTTAAATACAACAAAATTGGTTTTAACCTCACTGGTGCAAAATTATAGCGGAAACGAAAAAAGAAAGAAAAAGAAAAAAAATTAGCGTGTGCATGGAGTGATTGTGGTTGTATTTAAAAGTCTGACAGCCCAAGGATAGAAACCTCTTTGTTCGGCTGGCTATGCTTTGATGTCTTCTGCCCGAGGGTAGAAGTGCAAAGAGACACTGACCAGGATGTGAATCATCTCTGAGCATCTTCCCTACTCTGCTAAAGCAGCGAGACCTGGCGATGTCATCCAGGGGTGTCAGAGGGCAACCAATGGTTTCTTGTGCCGAATTGATCACCCTCTGTCGTGCCTTCCTCTCCGCAGCTGTTAAACCAGCATACCATACTGTGATGCAATATGTGAGGTCACATATGTGAGATACAATCGTGTTACATGAAGGATGTGAAAACATGGGGTTTGTTAGGAATATAATCTAACGGTTGGGTTGGCAATATATAAATCATGTAACAATGCTATACCTGTTTCTTTAAATCATACTGTAAAATGTGATTGGTTGCTGTTTCCTCAATCGGCCATAAGAGGGAGCCAGAATGACTGTTAGCTCTCTGTTTGTTAGATGCTGGGCTGATCTGATCTGAGTGTTTTGGAAGCTGGCTGTTAGAAAGTGCCGTGAGCTGTTGTAGGTTTTGCAACTGCTAGCAACCTTTGAGTACCGCACTGTTTGTATTATTATGGACTATGTTATTTGGATTATCCCTTAACTGAAAGACGTTGATGACTGACTTCCTTATCCGTGTATGACTTTTTTTTTTTTTAATAGAGAATTAACTGTCAGACCTGCAAGCCATATTTTCTTTTTGCGATTTCAGGCCTGCCACATTTTCTACTGTGGGAAAGTGGGAGAGGGGATTATATGGAATTGGGTGAATGTGTGGTCGTAAGTCGAGAATTACTTGCAACAGGAAAATCTTTGCCCAACACTCTTAAGAGTAAGAGCGTCAGAAACCTCCAAGGTTTCTCTCCCTTAATTCTTGGCAGCCTTTTAAAAAAAAACCTCTTTATCTCCCTAATTACCTATGCATTTAAAAAAATATAAACGACAATGTACGTCATGGTTTGAGTTCTTGCAAACATGACAAGCCTCCTTAAGGGGCTTAGATGGAGCTAATCCTAGAGCTGTGATGGCAAACCTATGGCGCAAGTGCCACAGAGCCCTCTCTGTGTGCATGCGCACCGCTGCCAGCTGCTCTTCTGGTTGCTGGGACCGGAGCCTGAAAACGGCCCGAAAAATACCCCCGAAACAGGCCATTTTGGGGAGGCTGTTTTTTGGGCCATTTTCAGAACGTTTTTCGACCTGAAAAAATGGTCTGAAAATGCCGTGGAAAATGGCCCAAAACCAGGACATTTTTCGTGCCGCTGTCAAGCTTTTTTTTTTGGTGGGGGGGCTGTTTTCAGAATATTTTTTGGGCCATTTTTCGGCTTCAAAAATGGCCTGGAAAATGCCCAAAAAACAGGCTAGCCAGCCGCTCTTCAGGTTCCCAGTGCTCAGGCGTGCATGCATGCAGTTTGGGTACATTGTGCTGAAAATGTTCACCATCACTGTCCTAGAACTTCAGATGGGTCTAAAACACAAAAGGCCAAAATTGTCGGGGAGCTGAAACTTGGGTCCCTTGTGGCGACGCCATGATTCCAAACGGATGACACGTTTAACTCCGCCTTCAGCCTGCTCATTTTCCACAGGATTACGTTGAGTGTGATTTAGGAGGACACCGGAACCCAAAGTCCCATCTTGTAGATTTGCTGCTTGTCATCTTGCTTCAAGCCAGCAGAGGGGTCTCTCTCTCCACAACATTTTCACCTTCTTTTCCTTTTTAAAAAACACAATTTTTATTCAGCATTTTCCAAACGTTAAAGTTACCATTACACCATTGCAGCTTTCCGTTATCGGTATTTCTCGTTTCTAATTTCGGGTTTTCCATTTGACATCATGTTGTCTTATACATATTCCCCTTGGTTTCATAGTTTCTCATTTTTACAATATATACATGCATATAGAATATTTAACATCTGTACATTCATTATGCATTGATTTTACATCTCTTTTCAAGCCAATTTTACCACCTATTCCGTATCTTGTATCTTGTTTCCTCTCTATCTCTTATTTCCATCGTTAGTTTGTCCATTTCTGAGCATTCTAGCACCTTTTTTTAATGATTTGAGGGAATAGGTTTTTTGTTTCCAGTTTTGGACAAATGAGATTCTGGCTGCAATAATTATATGGAGCATTATATATTGGATATCCTTAGTAATATTTCTTTTTATTATTCCTAGAAGAAACAGCTCAGGCTTCATGTCACATGTTACTTCTTCTAACCGTTTTTGAATTTTTGTCCAGAATTCTTTAGCTTTTGGACACGTCCACTATATAGGATGGAAAGTCCCCAGTTGGTGGTTACATTTCCAGCAATTTGGTGGTTTATTTGGGAACATTTTGGCCAATCTCACTGGTGGTAAATGCCACCTATGAAACATTTGGTAGATGTTTTCCTTGTATGATGCTGACATTGTCAATTTATAATTCCCTCCCCCACATAATTTTTCCCAGTGCTCCAATTCAGTATTGTACCCAAAACCTTTAGCCCAAATTATCATTCTTTCTGTAAGGTTTCCTAAAAATGCCCTAATTGTTTCATGAGTATCAGATTTTTCACCTTCTTTTTTGCCTGAAAATCAGGGATTTCTAGCACTTGAAAAGAATCTCTTATCAATACAGGTAGTCCTTGATTTACAACAGTTCATTTAGTGACCATTCTAAATTAGCAACGGCATTGAAAAAAGTGACTCATGGCTCACGTTTTCACACATTCGGCCATTTTCAGCATCCCCATGGTCAAGTGATTTACATTCGGATGCTTGACAAGCTGACTCACTTTTATGATGGTTTCAGGGTCTTGGGAGCAATGTCATCCCCTTCCAACCGGCAGTCGGGAAGCCAAAATTCACTTAACAACTGTGTTATTTTCATTTAACATCTGCCGTGATGTTCCAATGTGCAGCAACCCTCTTGGTTTGCAAATGGGTGGAGACGCTTTTTCCATCGTTCCCCTTCCTCTAGTTTGCCAGGACTGAATGGGGATGATGGGAGTTGCAGTCTTGGCGCATAATCAAGGATGGGATATGCTGGACCGAGGCATGTGGGATATCTGGAGTGCTTGATGCTTTCTCTGAGCTTTGCTCTTTTCTTCCAGGAGTTCCATTACCTGACTAGGTAACATCAATGGTGGTAGAAGAGAGTGGGGTTTGGGGGGAGGAGGAGGACAACGACGACAGAAAAGAAGAAAACAGAAGAAGAGGGGAAGGAGAGGAAGAGGAAGGTGGAGGAGGAGGAGGAAAAGGAGGAGGATAGAAAAGAAGAAAAGGGAGGAAGAGGGGAAGGAGAGGAAGATGAAGAGGAGGATAGAAAAGAAAAAGGAGGAAGAGGAGGGGGAGGAGAGAAAGGTGTAAGAGGAGGAGGAGGAGGGGAAGGAGAGGAAGAGGAAGGAGGAAGAGGAGGATAGAAAAGAAAAAGGAGGAAGAGGAGGGGAAGAAGAGGAAGAGGAGGAAGAAGAGGGGAAGGAGAGGAAGAGGAGGAGGATAGAAAAGAAAAAGGAGGAAGAGGAGAGGGAGGAGAGAAAGGAGTAAGAGGAGGAGGAGGAAGAAGAAGAGGAGGACAGAAAAGAAGAAAAAGGAAGAAGAGGGGAGGAAGAGGAGGGAAGTGGAACAATAGATAAGGGGCCTGGTGCTTTCTGAGCTTGGTGGTTTTCTTGCAAATGTTTCATGAACCAACTATGTAACGTTCTCAGTGCTAGAAGGGAATGGGGTTTGCAAGAAGGAGGAGTGTGAGGTTCTTGGTGCTCTCTGAGCTTTGTTCTTTTCTTGCAGAAATGTCATTACCAAACTAGATAACATCATTGGTGGTAGAAGTGAAGGTGAACTGTGGGGGTCCTTGGGGAGGAGGAGGAGGAGGAGGAGGAGGAGGAGGAGGAGGAGGAGGAGGAGGAGGAGGAGGAGGAGGAGGAGGAGGAGGAAAACTGTGGGGTGCTCTCAGAGTTTGGTTGTTTGCTTGCAGACATTTCATTAACTGACTAGGTAACATCATCAGTGCTAGTGAGTGTGGGGTTTCCTCCCTCTATGTACAGTAGCTTGCCCTGTCAGTGTTGGCCCACAGTGCATTTACTCCTTGGTAATTCCTTTCCTAGGGTATTGTTTTCTGCTTGATTGTTTGTCTGGTGTTAATCCCTTCTTATCTGGGTGTCACTTGCTGAAGAAGAGGATACATTCTAGCCTTTTTGTTTCCTCCTTAGCCTCTTCATTGTCTCTTTTGAATGCTTTGTAAACGTGGTTTATCTCTATGTGCCCATTGATGGCTGATGGTGTCTGTGCGCCGAGCTTCCAAGAATTCCCCAGCGTTTTCGGATTTCGCTTGGGCAAACAACCCAGCTGAGAGAGCACCGAGGGCTCCACAGCTCAACCCTGAGCTCCATAAATTCTCTAATATTGATATTTCGGATATGTTGAGCTGGGAAGGACAGCTGCATAATTCACCCAATAGGAATGAAAAGCTACTAGTAGCAGATGAGCTCCATGGGTTTATGGCCAGGTGCACCTGTGTTAGTATGTATACAGAAATTTAATTCCATCCAAGATATATGAATAAGGATGGAAGCTTGCCAGTTGCTCGTCGATCCAAAAATACTACTGTTTCCTGAATACAATTTTTGTTGCTCTGTCCATTTATGTCTGAATGGGTGGCAGGCTGGTTTGACCAAGAATTATGTAAAGGTAACGGTTACCCTCGCACATATGTGCCAGTTGTTCCTGACTCTAGGGGGCGGTGCTCATCTCTGTTTCAAAGCCGAAGAGCCAGTGCTGTCCGAAGACGTCTCCATGGTCATGTGGCCGGCATGACTCAACACCGAAGGCGCACAGAACGCTGTTACCTTCTCACAAAAGGTGGTTCCTATTTTTCTCCTTGCATTTTTGACATGCTTTCGATCTGCTTAATTGGCAGAAGTTGGAATAAGTCACGGGAGCTCACTCTGTTATGCGGTGCTCTGGATTCGAACCGCTGACCTTACTGATCAACAAGCTCAGCCACTGAGCCACCGCATCCCTGTAAGAATTATATATGCTGACTTAAGTCCTTCGTGGGGTCAAACCCTGATCCTCTCCCCACAGTCCTGGTACCAGAGTCCAGATGCTAATCCTATTCTACAGCTCTCTTCGCTGCGTTATTTATCTTTTGCTTCATAGAGTGAAATAGAAATAAAATCCTGACTAGGACTGATGTAAGAGATAAAATTCCCATAGTTCAGAAGGGCCCAAGCTTGCCCAGTTTAAAGCCTTGCATAACATCTTTCATTAATGGGACACGGCGGCTCAGGGGCGAAGACGCGGAGCTTGTCGATCTGAAAGGTCGGCAGTTTGGCGGTTCGAATCCCTAGCGCCGCGTAACGGAGTGAGCTCAGCTTCTGCCAACCTAGCAGTTCGAAAGCACGTTAAAAAATGCAAGTAGGAAAATAGGAGTCACCTTTGGTGGGAAGGGAACAGCGTTCCGTGCACCTTCGGCGTTGAGTCATGCCGGCCACATGACCACGGAGACATCTTCGGACAGCACTGGCTCTTCGGCTTTGAAACAGAGATAAGCAGCAATTCACTTTAACAACTGTGGCAAGAAAGGTCGTAAAAACAGGGCGGGATTGGCTCAACCTCTCATTTAGCCTCTGAAAATTTAGGCTCCGTTGTGACCTACCTCTGTTTTTACAATCCGAGCTTCCCACTTGTTTGATGAAGTGTGCAAAATACACACACGGTTCCTGATGTTATTAAATACATTGCACCAAGGGCCCCCGGGTGTGCAATTGTTGCTCCTCCAGCAGGCAAGCGGGAGCGAAAAGGGTACCCCAGTGTTTCCTTCAGTCTCTTTGAGGGCCACCACGCGAAGCTTTTTGTGAGCGAGCCGGGCCGCGTTCCCCTCTCCCTTAACGGCGGGCGAGAGACAGCTGCTGCGCTGGGTTTGCCAGTCCATAAAACTCACACAATGAACCGTTCTCCCGTTTTATTTTATTTTATTTTGGCTTCTTTACATCTAATTCAGAAGAGGGGGGGAGAAGGAATGAGAAGCGAAAAACGATTTCTAAAATAGAATAACGCTAAGGATGGCAGCCTCCATCCTTGGTTAGGTGCGGCGAGCGGCTTCGGTAAGCAAGGCGCTCTTGGGATATTAATGCCACCTGCGGTTTAATTGTGGGTAGCAGCAACTCAAATTCCCTTCCACAAGTCACATGTGGTATTTTTTATGTGTGTTCAATATCTTCGGCCACCTGAGCCAGGCTGATGAGAGATTTTGTACGGCTTGGTACAGTTTTGATTTATTTACAATTTCTATCAAAAGCCTTGGCTCCAGGAGTTATAGGCAAAATATATAGCCTCATTTTTTCCCCCCCGGTTGCAACTTTTAAGGGGCAAGTTAAGGCTAAGAAATTAATTGTGTGATCGGAGACTTCTTCAGAAGTCAACTGGGACCCCTAAGAGAAATAAGCAGCAGTTTTCTGAACTTCAACTTTGGAAAATTCCCGCCGTAGGTCGGCTTTTAGAAAAGGAAACTCTGGATAATCCAGAAGCAAACATTTATCCCTTTTTGGGGGGAATTAGTGGAGATCAATAAGGCAGTGGCTCAATGGCTAAGACGCTGAGCTTGTCGATCAGAAAGGTGGGCGGTTCGAATCCCTAGTGCCGCATAACGGAGTGAGCTTCCATGACTTGTCCCAGCTTCTGCCAACCGAGCAGTTCGAAAGCATGTTAAAAATGCAAGTAGAAAAATAAGAACCGGCTTTGGTGGGAAGAGACAGCAGCAAGGATTGTATTTGCACAATATTGGAAAAAATGAGAACGCTTCATTAGATGAGGATGCAATTTGGAAAATATTAGACCGTGCAGAGATGGACAGGTTGACATTAAAAATAAAGGACAAAGACGACAGAATATTACTTAACACGGAATAGATTATATGACTGGTTAGAGATAAGAGGTAGAAATTAGATGAAGAAAGAGTATTGTTAGGTATGAATTAAATATAAAGATCGTTTATAATTATAAAACAGACAGGGCGGCTCAATGACTAAGACACCATGCTTGTCGATCAGAAAGGTCGGCAGTTCGGCGGTTCAAATCCTGAGTGCCGCGTAGCGGAGTGAGCTCCCGTGACTTGTCCCAGCTTCTGCCATCCTAGCAGTTCGAAAGCACATCAAAAATGCAAGTAGAAAAATAGGAACCACCTTTGGTGGGAAGGAAACAGTGTTCCGTGCGCCTTCGGCGTTGAATCATGCCTGCCACATGACCACGGAGACGTCTTCGGACAGCGCTGGCCCTTTGGCTTTGAAACGGAGATTAGCACCGCCGCCTAGAGTCGGGAACGACTAGCACAGATGTGCGAGGGGAACTTTTACCTTTAGCTAGTCAGGAATGGACTCGATCGAATTGGTATGTAGAGGAGGTCCTCGTTTTGCAACAATTCATTTACTGACCAAAGTTACAACAGCACGGAAGAAAGTATTTTAGGGCCGTGTTTCGCAGTTACAACCTTTGCAGCCTCCCCATGGTCATGTGATCAAGATTCAGATGGTTCAAATTTATGACGATCGCTGCACCCCAGGGAATGTCCACAGCCATTCACTTAACAACTGTGTCCCTCACTTAATAGTGATTCGCATAACAAGCGTGGCAAGAAAAGCCACCCCCATGGGGCAAAACTCACGTAACAAATGTCTCACTTAGCAACCTAAATTCCAGGCTTAGTTGTGGTCGTAAGTCGAGGATTCCCTGCACAGAGAAGGCCCCACCTTCAATAATTGCTTAAGAGAACAGTGTCGGGTCAACTTTTATTTTTAAGGAATGGGTTTTATCGCAAATGCATTCGGTGCCACAGGACCACCAGTTTATAAATTCTGTTTCTCTACTGAATTCTTTCCCATTTTTTTCAGGGCAGCGTTAAAAGTTATATGTGGTTTTTTTTTAAAAAAAACTGGAATAACTTCTGAGCATCTGGCTGGGGGTTTATCTTAAAAAAAACCCACTTGTTGTTGGCCTGCCTTAATGTGCAAAAATATTTTCACTCTGGGGAGAAGTTTTGCAAGATTTGACCCAGAACTGCAATTCTCTAGAGCTACATTTGAGCGATGGGCAGACGATGATTTTTTTTATTTTCATTTTTTTCCCTACTGCGCTTGTTACATCTCAGGGCTCTTAAGCAGATTTCACACCTATTAAGAAATCTCCAGACAGCTAGAAGCTGGTACAGATTTTCAAATGAGATCAGGCAGCTCCAAACAGAAATATTTACAAACCGAACAGGGAAATAAAGAGACGTTTTCGAATATACAGGATGTATAAATAGAAAAAAAAAATAATAATGAGAGATTTAGCTGCAGTCCAGTTCCTACCCCCAAAATAATCATTTCTTGGGTGTCCCGTTTTGTCCTTAGCGTAAAGATCTTTTAATTGCCTATGCTGGGAAATCATCGGACTAAATTTGTCCCGTTTAAATGTAAAAATATTTAAATATTTAAATTTAAAAATAAAGGGAACTTACGACTACATTTGAGCCC
Organism: Thamnophis sirtalis; assembly: GCF_051295495.1. Taxonomy (NCBI): domain Eukaryota; kingdom Metazoa; phylum Chordata; class Lepidosauria; order Squamata; family Natricidae; genus Thamnophis; species Thamnophis sirtalis. Next base: position 29,931,141 of record NW_028261382.1, read on the forward strand.
AAATATTTTTTCCCAATAGCTTTTTGTTTAAAAAAATTGTTACGAATTTTAAATTCTTTTTACAAACAAAGTGTTTTTCCCCCTTTTACATTCTCTCTTATATATAATTTGTTTTACATTGCATTGGCATTCCAATTTCACCCCTATTATTTTCTTAAATTTAAATTTTCCATCCTAAATTTAAATTTTTCTTAACACATAGTACAAGGTCATTTTTTTGCCCTTTCAGAAAAATACACCAAATTTATCATTTCATTTTCCATTTGTTGTTCTAATTTCTATAGGTGGCATATATAATCAAATTCAGTTTTAATGTAACAAGCTTTTTACCTAATTGGTTATCCACAATTAATAGATGTTATTTTATTTAGCTGTATATCATGAGCAGTGTTAATGTATTTCATTTTCTAATACAAAATTTATGTTGCTAAGCAAGATGGCTGTTAAGTGAATTTTGCCCCATCTTAACGGCCTTTCTTGCCACAATTATTAATTTGAATTTGAATTTAATAAATTTTATATGCCGCCCAATCCCGTAGGACTCCGGGCGGCTTGCAAATACAAGAATAAAATAAAAACTAAAATATAGGAAAAAGAAAAGATAGATTTAAAAGCAACACACCATACACTCAGTCCTAGATGGGGCTGGGCCTCATTATGGCGTCAACAGCCCCAGGCCTGCCGGAACAGCCAGGTTTTAGTGGCTTTTCGGAAGGCCGAGAGAGTGGGAAGGGTCCGGATCTCCACGGGCAGATCGTTCCACAGGGCCAGAGCAGCTACAGAGAAAGACCTCCCCCGAGTGGTCGTCAGCCGGCATTGCCAGGTTGACGGCACCCGGAGGAGGCCCAGCCTGTGAGATCTTATAGGTCGTTGGGAGGTATGTGGCAGGAGGCGGTCTCTCAGGTAGCCAGATCCTAGGCCATGTAGGGCTTTAAAGGTGACAACCAGCACCTTGAAGCGCGTCCGGAGACCGATGGGAAGCTAGTGCAGCTCGTGGAGGATAGGTGTAACATGGGTGTATCTAGGTACACCTGATATCGCTTGCGCGGCTGCATTCTGGATCAACTGTAGTCTCCGAACTCTCTTCAGGGGCAGCCCCATGTAGAGCACATTGCAGTAATCAAGCCTTGAGGTGACGAGGGCATGAGTGACCATTTGAAGTGCCTCCCGGTCCAGGTAGGGCCGCAACTGGTGCACCAGGCGAACCTGGGCAAAAGCAAATCACTGCATTCATTAAATCAACGACACGGTTGTTAAGCGAATCCAGGCTTCTCCGTTGACTTTGCTTGTCGGAAGGTCGCTAAAAGAGGATCACTGCCACCGGCATAACGATGAGTTTTGCAACCAAGCACCTGAATTTTCATTGTGGGTATGCTACAATGGTTGTGTGAAAAACCGTCCCGAGTCCCAATGTTTTCATTTTTGCTGTAACTGTTGTAAGTTGAGCAACTACCTGTATTCAACTCTGAGGTAAAAGAGGGAAGGGTCCATCTCTTGATTCTCATGTGGCTTTTTTGTGAAGCATGGCAAAACAGTGGCTTGCGGAGCTGGCAGCAGAGTTGGAAAGTGAGGAGGTTGGGGAGGAAGATGGGTCGGTCCTGGAGTCTGGGGAAGGCTCGGATGAGGGCTCTGCATTAGAGGCAGAGAGGGAGTCAGGGCCGTATGCCAGTTATCAGCTGCCTTCAGAGTCAGACATCAGTGAGGCAGAAGAACAGCTGGAGCCTGTTCCCAGTGTGCGCATGCACAGAGTTGCCAGACGAAGGGAGCAGCTAAAGAACAAGGGCTGACTTGGGAGTAAGGCTGTAGGTGGATGATGAATGGCCCCTCCCAGAGAAAATAAAAAAGGAGCAAAAGGGGAGTGCAGTTTGCAGGAGACAATTACTTCGCTTAATTGGCTCATGACTCTCCGAGACTCCTTGCCAAGTTTTGCAGATCTTGGCATGGCAGCTCTCCAAGCCAGATAAGGTCTGTGACTGTAAATCCTCCCTTGAATGAGCAGAATTCACAGCAAATTAAATAAAAGGGGTTTATCGGCTTCGTGCTGCTGGGGAAGTCTAGGTCACAACCATATCTTGATCTCTCCCAATAACACCCCTTGTGCTTTCTTGGTCTCCTTCTCCCCGGCCAGGACCTTCGCAACCAGTTGGAAAAAACTCAAAATGAGTTGGCTGAGAAGGAAAAGGCGATCGAGTTGCATTACCAGGTCCTCTTAGGCGAGGAGGACCAAAGGTTGCAGAACCAAGAGTTGGTCATCGCGCGCCTGACGGACGGCGTTGCTCAGAAAGATGAGCTGCTCCAGGTAAGGAGCTTTGGTGGGAAAGTCCGGATGTTGTTAAAGAGGCAGAGCCTCATGGTTTGATGGTTTATGAAGAACGGAAATGGATGGGTCTCATTTAACGAAAGGGGAACGCTGTGGCTAAGACGCTGAGCTTGTCGATCAGAAAGGTCGGCAGTTCAGCAGCTCGAATCCCCACCGCTGCATAACGGAGAGAGCTCCCATTACTTGTCCCAGCTTCTTCCAACCTAACAGTTGGAAAGCACACAAGTAGAAAAATAGGGACCACCTTTGGTGGGAAGGTAATCGTGTTCCGTGCGCCTTGGGCATTGAGTCATGCCAGCCACATGACCACAGAGATGTCTTCGGACAGCTCTGGCTCTTCGGCTTTGAAATGGAGATGAGCACCGCCCCCTAGAGTCAGGAAGGACTAGCACAGATGTGCAAGGGGAACCTTTACCTTTTAGTTTAATGAAACAAGGACTAGGGGTGACAGGATAACATCTTCCAATATTTGAGGGATTGCCACAAAGACGAGGAGGACAACCTATTTTCCAAAGCACCAGAAGGCAGGATAAGAAGCAACGGATGGAAACTAATCAAGGAGGGAAGCAACCTGGAATTAAGGAGGAATTTCCTGACAGTGAGAACAATTAATCTTTAACTTCAATCAGAATAGAGTTAGAAGACACCTTGGAGGTCATCTGGTCCAACCCCCTGCTCAAGCAGGAGATCCTATACCGTTTCAGACAAGTGGGCTGTCCAGTCTCTTCTTAAAAACCTCCAGTAATGGAGCCCCCACACCTTCTGGTAGCAAGGTGTTCCACTGGTTAATTGTCCTCACTTGTAGGAAGTTTGTCCTTAATTCCAGGTTGCTTCTCTCCTTGATTAGTTTCCATCCATTGTTGCTTGTCCTGCCTTAAGGTGCTTTGAAGAATCAGTTGACCCCTTCCTCTTTGTAGCAGCCCCTCAAATACTGGAGAAGTATGAGGCTTTAGGCACCCAAGGTGAAAAAGGTTCGCTGTCATAGAGTCTCCTGATTGAGCAGGGGGTTGGACTAGAAGACCTCCAAGGTCCCTTCCAACTCTGATATTCTGTTATTTCTGACTTTCCTCCCTCGTTAACTCAAGACTTCCTGATTTCCTTGAACGGCCCGTGGCTTTTAAAGAAAATTGCACAGCCAATTTCTCAAGGTTCCTTTGCTGGAACTGTAAGGGCACGCCAACGATTGACATCAATGTTTTTGGTCTTTTCAAAACAGAACAACAAAGAAAACGCCTCACTTCCTAGCGATTTGCCTGCTAACGACAAGCAACGCTTTGTCTGTTTTGTTGTGTGTTTTTGTGTTTGTATGTCTGTGTGTTTTTTTATACACAGACTCTTGACGGGGTCATTAGAGAGAAAGATTTGAGGCTGCAGGAATGGTCGACTAAATTCCAAAACCTGGAGAAAAATAAAGAGAGTCTTGAGAGACAGAACGAAGCCTTGATCGAAGAGAAATGCGCAGCCCAATCCGAGCAGCTGGTGACCAAAATGATGCACGAATTAGAGGTAAAACCTGCTCTGTTTGACTGAACCTTCTCCCAATTATATATTTTAAAAAAAATTCCTGGGAAATCTGTGCCATACAATGCATTTAAAGGCTGTTTTAAAGTTGCCAGACTCTGCCCCACAAGGGATTATGGGGTGGTTAAATGAAGATGACGATGATGATGATGATTTTGTTATCCAACTAGGGAGTGGTGCGGTGGCCTAGTGATGGAGCTCTACTCCTCACAATCAGGAGGCTGTGAGTTCAATCTTATTTTCAGTCTTATTTTCTTTTGACCCCCGAAATAAGCACTTGGCCTTGTTTTCGGGGAGGTCTTATTATTTTTGAGGTGCAGGAGGCGGCGAGCGGGGTCACCTCATGGCTGCTGCTGTGTTGCAATATTTTCGAGGAGGGCTTATTTTCGGGGGAGGGCTTATTGTAGCACATGCGCTCAAAAGCCTGATTGGGCTTATTATCCAGGGGCCTTATTTTCAGGGAAACAAGGCTAGTCACAAATAGAATAATTGGCAGGGTTCCAGATGGGTGGATGGATGGGAGTGGATGGATGTGGGTGGCAGAGAAAGAAATCTAGGATCCAACTCACAGCCTCCGGATGGTGAGACGAGACCGCCACCTCTAGGCCACCGCACCTCTCCCCAGTTGGATAATGAAATCATTGTCATCTTCGTTTAATAACCCCATAATCCCTTGTGGTGCGGAGTCTGGGCAACTGAATGGAACTGAGAATTTACTGGCCGAATGCCCTTCCTGTCTCCAATGCAGAGTTCGCAGCAGATATATTCTCATTGTGCCCAGAGAGAGAACTATCTGTCTCTACCTAGGATTGAACTCACAGCCTCCTGATTGGGAGGTGGGAGCTCCACCATTAGGCCACCGCACCATTCCCTAGTTGGATAACAAAATCATCATCATCGTCGTCATCTTCATTTAATAATCCCATAATCCCTTGTGGGGCAGAGTCTGGGCAACTGAATGATTACTGGCCAGATGCCTTTCTTGTTGCCAATGAGGAGTTTTGTTCAGCCAATAAATTCTCATTGTGCCCAGAGAGAGAAATACCTGCCTCTACCTGGGATCGAACTCCCAGCCTTCTGATTGTGAGGCGAGGGCTCCCCTTCTAGGCCACCGCACCACTTGTTTTGCTTAAGATAAACAGGCTACTTTTTCTTTTCAGAGGATCAAGGAATCCGAATACTCCGAGATGCTTGAAACTCTCCGAAAAGAGCACACCATTTTTGCGTCTTTGATCAGATCTCTGAAAGATGCCGACGGGTGAGTAGTAGTATGTCTACTACTATGCCTCAAAGTTAACAAGTGGTCCCAGAGCCCTTTGGGGGTGGCAGCACACAAACTCCTACCCAAAGCCACAGTTACACAAACAACAGCTGGAAAAGGAGATGAAATTCCTCGGCTAACGTCATTTGCACGACATCCTCCCCAAACTTGGTGGAGATCCTGGTGTTTGTGCCAAAATGTCTCCTTGGGATCATGAATGGAAGTATTGAGGTTTCCAAACATATCCATTTGGCCTTTAGGTGGAGGAAGAAGGGGTGGACCAGAGTGGGATGGGGAAGATGAGGGAGAGGAGGAGGAAGAGGAAGAGAAGGGGAAGGAGAGGAGGAGGAGGAGAAGGAGCTGCTGCTGCTTTTTATTTCTCTGTTCAGAAACAACCCCTTGTTACAAGAAATAGATGGATGAATGTAGAAGTGCTGCAAATTAAAATTATAAAGGAGAACCAGGAGGAGGAGGAGGAAAAAGAAAAGGGGAAGAAGAGAAGGAG